>NW_021820423.1:0-21515 GCF_901001135.1 Rhinatrema bivittatum
CCTGTAGGGGAGAAAACCTGGGTTAGGTAGATATACCTTAGGGTTGCGGAGTGGAACAGTTCACAGGACAGGATCCAAGCAGTCCTCCAGGGACAATGCTAGCAGTCAACCTAAATATGAAGGAGACAATAGAAAGAGGTTATTTGGTATGCGGTGGAAGTGATAGGTGCCCTATTTTAAAATCCACCTTTTATAAAAGCTTAGTAAATGTTTCCCTATGTTTGTGCTTGAGGGAAAAGTGACTTGCCCAAGATCACAAGGAGTATCAGTGGGATTTAAATCCTGTCTTTCCTGGTTCTCAGCCTGCTGCGCTAATCATGACTACGCTATTCCTCCATTCACATTCAGTGCTGATACCTAATAAGACAATTGGCATAAATACCTAATGAGCCAATGAGCATAAAATTAACTACTAATTGATATCCATTAGTACATATACCCATTAGACTATTCAAAATTTGGTAAATCAACTGATTAGTGAATAATCAATTTCTAAGGTTAAACCTATTAGAGTATCAGCATTAAAAACTATCTGCAAATGGTCCCAGACTAGCAGCAATTGGTTGTAGTCAGGACAGGCATCTCCATAACCAGCTGTATAGTTCAGTAAGGGAATGAACTTCCTAAAAACATAAAAGTGAAAAAGGCTAATAAGAAGCAATAGGGTAAGGTCAATGAGCTGTATTTTACAAGTTTAATTAAGTACTACAAAATAGTTAACAATGATTTTGGATACTTTTATATTTAAAGTCTTGTTTAATTTCTTAACAAACATATGCTTAAAACACTCAGATCCTCTGCTGTAACTGCAAAGTACTTAATAAATACTAGAATAAAATTCTATCAATTCTCTCATAGTGAACATGGCCTAATGCCATTTTGAGATAAAAATTGTGTGAAGTAATATTCAAGTACTTTAGAGAAAACAATGGATTCTGGCATGCATTTCAAGTGACTATGGGAATTAATAACACCTTATTTCAGATAGTAGGCTATTTAATAAATATGGAGATATTATAATTAAAAGCACTGTCATCAACAGCATTGAGGTTAATTGCAAGAACAGAGGGAATGTAATTTGGCTTGATAATATTCAGAATTAAAATTAAAGACTAAGAAATCTGTGTGCATGCAACACATTTTTTAAAATCAATTTTAGATATCAGACATCAAGCTATTGTAATTCTTTCAGATGTAAGGACCTTTTGGCATTACTACAGTGTAAATTCATTCTATTTTCCAAAATGTGGTATAGTCTGGTATAAGGCTGATCACCCCTGTGTATGAGCAGCAAGTGGGTTCTGCCAGGAGAGAGAGTGTAGAGATCTCTTTGAGAAAGTAGTAGTCCAGTAGAAGATGGAACAGAAAAGGAGTTCCTCTTTAGGCATAAAGATAGAAAGAAGTCAGAGCTGAGCTTGCCCCAGTAAAGCAAAGTTCTAGGTCCATGCTTTCCCTCTTCACCTTGCCCTGTTAAGCATGGAAGAGCATGTGAAACATTTCTCTGGCAAAGAGAAAGAAGGAGTTGGAGAAATCCTGCAGAGAAGGAAGGTATCTGAACTTTGTCCATTATGAAAGAAAAATGGAAGATTTCAGTTTAGAACTTAAATACCATAGTCTAGAATGAGCGAAAGAGAAGAACACTATATTATATCTTAATAGCATAAGAACATAAGAATTGCCATACTGGGTCAGACCAAACATCCATCAAGCCCAGCATCCTGTTTCCAACAGTGGCCAATCCAGGTTACAAGTACCCAAACACTAAGTAGATCCCATGCTACTGATGCCAGCAATAGCAGTGGCTATTCCCATAGGGGTAGATTTTAAAAGCCCTACGTGCGTAAATCCTGCTGGATTTACGCGCGCAGGGCACTCGCGCGCCGGTGCGCCTATTTTGCATAGGCTGCCGGCGCGCGCAAAGCCCCAGGACGCGCGTAAGTCCTGGGGCTTCGTAAAAGGGATGGGAGGGGCGTGTCCGGGGTCAGGGGGCAGTCCGGGGTGGGTCCGGGGGCATGGGGATGGTTCGGGGCGGGCCGGGAGTGTGGTCCCGAGTCCCCCGGCACTGCAGCCTGTACCGGGGGATGTTGAGGCGGCGCGAGCAAGTTACGCCTGCTTCCAGCAAGCGGAACTTGCACAACAAAAGGTAGGGGGGGGATTTAGGTAGGGCTGGGGATGGAGGGATGTGGAAGGAAAGTTCCCTCCGAGGCCGCTCCGATTTTGGAGCGGCCTCGGAGGGAACAGAGGCAGGCTGCACGCGCCGACCCCGGATTTTATAAGATACGTGCGCGCGCATGTTTTTATGATCTACCTCTAAGTCAATTTGATTAATAGCAGTTAATGGACTTCTCCAAGAACTTCTCCAAACTTTTTTTAAACCCAGCTACACTAACTGCTCTAACCACATCCTCTGTCAACAAATTCCAGAGCTTAATTGTGCGTTGAGTGAAAAATACTTTTCTTTGATTTAGTTTTAAATGTGCTACATGCTAACTTCATGGAGTGCTCCCTAGTTCTTCTATATCTGAAAAGAGTAAATAACCGATTCATATCTTACCCATTTTAGACCTCTCAAGATTTGGTCTAAAGACCTCTATCATATTCCCCCTCAGCCCGTCTCTTTCTCCCAGCAGAACAAGAGTTCAATTTGAAACATACCTCGGTCCACTGACTTTTTTCTGAATCTGCATATTAAGGTTTCTTGGCTGTCCCTTACTTCTTTTACTTTTTCTTATGGAATGAAAAAATATGATTGGCATTTTTGTGTGCTGGGGAGTGCATATTAATTTATTGGCACCGTTATGGTTTTCTAGTCTACTATATATTAGTTTGTTCTATTTGTAACTTTAGGGTTTGATTTTAAACAAGGTCTTTTCCCATAGCACAGAATGTCAGAAAAGCATCAATGAGAAGGCCCTAAATAAATCATTCTTCACCTTGAGAAATTTAAATAATGCTTGGCATTTTATTTAAGAAAGGGTGACATTATTGTGGTATTTGTGTGACTATTTTGAAATCCCAGTATTCAGTGTAAGACTCTTAGAGAATGTCTCTTCTGATTCAGTTAAATGAGAAAGGCAGCAAGCAACGTAGAAATAGTGTGTTGATGAAGGCACCTTAGTAATTTTGAAAGCTTAATTCCTTAATGTTTGTTAGCTTGATAATGTATCATTACTACTCAACCACTTTATTGGTTTTCTTCTAATTCATTTTATCAGAGAAACCGCTTACCCTTTCCAGCTTTCATTAAGGGAAAACTCTGTGACAGCAAAGATCCAGTTGGTGAATTATATTGGAGCTCCTGATTTCCATAGGCCTCAAGATCAGATCATGGCCATTCAAATAGTATTTTACTCTTCCATCCATTCCTTCATTGCTTTACATAAAGGTAAACGCTTGAGCAGCATTAGAATGTGTGCACAGGTTCTTAGCCATTTAATACTCTGGACCAGGTAAGTACTAGAGATTCTTTTCCTAAAACCAACAAAAAAGATTCTCCTTTTTCTTCAAAAAATTATTTTTTAATATTGCATTCTGGATTTAAGGATCAGACAAAAGTCCTATAGCACTATTTGTGCCTCTTTATATATTTAGCACATATTTTTGACTGGCACTACATTTGTGCTTCAAGAAAACTTTACTTACACCCTCTTTCAAAACTGAGCAAGAAAATGTTCTGCATCCTGAGATGTTTTTTTCTTTCCTGGGTGGTGGAAAATGTATGGACCTTAAATATAGTGCAAATACATAATCAATTGCACATACAAAATATTTGCAATTTTGCATTTTTATTTTTCTCCGTCCTTAGATTTGGCCCTTAATGCCATATCAAGTTTTGCAGAGAGTTCTGAGTGCATGTGAAATATTCAGTGGCTTGAACAATATCTGGATTAGGACTTTATAAATTGATTTCCATAGGTTTTGGCCATTCATTGGAAACATTTATTTCAGAAATTATTAAAATAATAGTAATGTGGTTAAATGAGTTGAAAATGCTCAAGAAATTAACAGTGTTCCAATAAAACATACAACGGAAACATGTTAGCTGTCTCAAATCAGTGGCCCCTCAGGTTGATCAATTGTACCAGAATCAAAAAACTGCAGCATATTCCAGCAGGTGGTTACTCTACCCCAAACATGGATTTTCTGAATCTGAGAGAGAATGATCAGAAGAATACAAACTGGAACTATAATTTCACCTAATTATTATTCTGTGATGTTGGTTTTGGAGGACACCAGAAAATAATCATTGGTGTATAATTATATTTATAGCACTATCACTCTGCTAGCTCTTTCACCTTATAAAAATATTTCTAGAATTCTGTAGCTTTGCATGTTGCTTCATGTGGTTGGGTCCTGACAGATCTTAATAGCTTCAGGATTTGGATTTCCTCTTCCTGCTACTGCAAATATCCAAGTTGTCCTGAATTTTCCAAAAGAATCATGGTCTGTCTGTTTTCCCTCCCACCTCCTTGATCTAGCTTTAGGTCTTCTGGAACTTAGTAGCTCAATAGAGCAGTAGTAATAATAATGTTTGGATTTTTAGTCCACCTTTCTAATTAATGCTCAAGGCAGCTTAGAGCTTGATTGGAATTTAGGTACAATAAGTTCTTCTCCAAAGAGCCTACAATATGTGGCAATACTTTGGGATCACCACTAAATGGTCCTAGTTCTTAAAATCTTTTGAGCTAGAAGAAAGAGTTAGGCAGTAGAAGGAGGAGTGCACATTTTCAGAACATCACCTTCGCAGAGGCTGCTGGAATGGCTAGCCCTCTGCCTGTATAAAAGCAGGTGTATCTTATCTAGGTATGGCATTTTCAGTTAGAAATTGTTATGGTTTTGAGGTGTTTGAGTGGATTCTCGGGTACTGTGGGAGATGACCATGCCCACGGGGAGGATTCCCGTGGGGAGCCACAGTACTGGGCTAGACTCAGGCCGCACAAACACAGAGTTTTGTCTTTTATTGTACAGCTGATATATACCACCAGAGGTGGTAGTAGTGAGGTGATCCAGAGGTAGCAGTCCTGGGACCCTCGGCAGAGGGAACCCGTCTCGCCGAGGGAGATCCAGGTGTAGGTTTCCCAGCACGGTAGAGCTGTAGATGAGACAGAATGAGAATTAGATTACTCACTAGAAGGTAGCTGTAAGGTTGACAATTCCACCACGCAGAAGTAGATAGTTACAGGCACCGAGGCAGGGAGAGCAGGCCCTCGAGGAGTGAGTACCTGATCCCAGTAAGGCACCTGAAAGAAAACAATGGGCCCCCAAGGAGCAGGTATCCAGGTTAGAAAATACCCGAAGGGCAGAGAGAGCTTCCAGCGGCAGCAAGGAAGCGGCAGAGTAGCTTAGACTGGACGAGCCCAATCCTTGCTAACTCAATGAGCTAGCAAACAAGCGTAGGCTAAATACCCAGATGGCATGATGTCACTCGAGGGAGACGCCCCCGAGGTTCCTGCCATGACGTGGATAAAGATGTGGGTGGCACACAAGCGCGCGCACCCTAGGAGACCCTTAGGAGAAACATGGCCTGAGGCTTTGCCATAGCCGTTCTGGGGACACCGGAGAATGCGGCTTGCAGACGTGGCAGTAGCCATCTTCCCAAGGCTAGCGGGGAGAGCAGAGAAAAAGGTGAGGCACAAGGGTCAAAGCCGTCTGAGACTGACGTACGCAACAGTACCCCCCTTCAAAGGGTCTCCTCCAGACCTCCTACCTGGTCTTGGTTTCTGAGGATGCGTTCTGTGGTATTGCTGAAGCATCTCTTTATCCATGATATTTGCCAAAGGGTCCCAAGAGTTTTCTTTAGGTCCATAACCCTCCCATGACAGGAGGTATTCCCATAGTCTGCCTCTCTTTCTCACATCAAGTATAGCGTCTACCTTGTATTCAATGTCTTCTTCTGCATCTATAGGTGCAGGTGTCTTGGTGGAGAACTCGCTAAGGACTAGCAGTTTCAATAGTGAGACATGAAACACATTATGAATCTTCATTGCTGGTGGAAGTTTCAGACTGTACGTAAGAGTATCTAATTGTCGGAGAATGGGAAAGGGTCCGACGAAGCGTGGAGCAAAATGAGCTGATGGTAGCTTGAGTCTTAGATGTTTTGTAGACAGCCAGACTTTGTCACCAGGCTGAAATTCTGGAGTCTTGCAGTGGTGAGCATCATAGCCTTTCTTTGCTCTATGTCCTGCTTTACGAAGCATCTCTTTAGTTCTAGTCCATAGTTGTTGGATATCTTTGGCAGTAGATTGAGCTGCCGGGGACGACACTGAAAGTGGAAGTGGTAAGGGTGGTAATGGTAGTTGTCCATAGACCACTTCAAATGGAGTTCATCCAGTTGATGTTGCTGGATGAGAGTTGATGGTGAATTCAGCCCAGGGCAACAGTTCAGCCCAGTCATTTTGACGTGTACCAACATAGGCGCGAATGAACTGCTTGAGTGTCCTATTCATTCTCTCCGTTTGCCCGTTCAACTGAGGATGGTATGCAGAGGTGAAGTCGAGAGAGATATCAAACTTCTTGCACAATGCTTTCCAGAACTTAGCTGTAAATTTAGCTTCTCTATCAGAGATGATGTGCTTTGGCATGCCGTGTAGGCAAAAGATGAGAGTGATGAAAAGCTTTGCAGGCTCCATGGCTGAGGGCAAGCCAGGGAGAGCCATGAATTGAACAATCTTCGAGAAACGATCCAATGTAACCCAGATGGTGTTGTTACCTCCCGAGAGTGGTAAGTCTACCACAAAGTCTGTAGCAATGTGAGTCCAGGGCTCATATGGCACTGGCAAGGGTTGGAGTAGGCCCCAAGGATGTCCGGGCAGCGGTTTCTGTCTGGCACAATTGGAACAAGAAGCAACGTAGGAGAATATGTGTTCCTTCATGGTGGGCCACCAATAGTACTTCTGTAGTTTAGCCAGAGTTCTGCATTGGCCAGGGTGTCCAGCCAGTTTAGAATTGTGAGCCCATGCTAACAGCTTTTTCCTTAAGTTCTTGGGTACAACAGTCTTACCCGCAGGTACTGAGTGAGTAGCTGACAAGATAACTCTTTGCATGTTGGGGTTCATCAGGTACGTCCTCAGAGTGAAATAAGCAAGATAGGGCATCTGCTCTGACGTTCTTATCTCCAGGGCGGTATTTCAGCAGAAAGTCAAATCTGTTAAAGAACAGGGACCATCTCACCTGCCTATGGTTTAGGCGCTGAGCGTGACGGAGGTACTCCAGATTTTTATGATCCGTGAAAACTGTGATCTGATGTTGTGCACCTTCAATCCAGGGGCACCATTCCTTGAATGCCATCTTTATTTCCAGTAGTTATTTATCCCCTATGCCGTAGTTCTTCACAGCTGGCGAGCAGTGTTGGGAGAAAAATGAACATGGGTGTAAGGTCTTAGAGTCACTGGACTGGCTTAGCACGGCTCCTATGTCTACGTCTGAGGCATCAACCTCTACGATGAAGGGCCAGGTCAGATCTGGATGTCGGAGGCATGGCTTGCTCGAGAAGGCGTCTTTCAGTTTCTGGAATGCTGTTACTGCCTCTGTAGACCAATTGGTGACATTAGCACCTTTCTTAGTCATTGCTGTAAGCAGAACAGTTAGTGAGGAGTAGTTCTTGATGAATGTTCTGTAGTAGTTGGTAAATCCCAGAAATCGTCTAAGAGCCTTTAGAGCTGTGGGTTGTGTCCATTTCTGAATGCCCTCCAGCTTCTGTGGGTCCATCTGGAAATCTTGGTTGGAAACAATGTACCCTAAGAAAGGCACTGATTCCTTGTGGAACTCACATTTTGACAACTTGGCGTATAGACGGTTCTCGCGGAACCTTTGCAGCACTCTTTTGACATCTTCCAGATGAGTGTTCATGTCCTGAGAAAATATCAAGATGTCATCCAAGTACACGACACATTTGTAGAGTAGATCAAGCAGAATTTCGTTCATCATGTTTTGGAAGACAGCCGGGGCGTTGCACAGGCCGAAGGGCATCACTAGATATTCAAAGTGCCCATCCCAAGTATTGAAAGCTGTCTTCCATTCATCACCAGAGCGGATGCGAACTAGGTTATAGACTCCCTTGAGATCAAGCTTGGAGAATATCTTGGCTCCCTGTAGTCTATGAAATAGCTCTGAGATGAGTGGTAAAGGATAGCGGTCTTTCACAGTGATCTCATTTAGAACTCTGTAGTCAATGCATGGATGCAATGTTCCATCCTTCTTCCCCACAAAGAAGAAGCCTGTACCAGCAGGAGACTTGGAGGGTCCTATGAAGCCTTTCTGAAGGTTCTCCGGTATGTATTCAGACATAGATTTATTTTCTACCATGAAGAGAGGGTAAACCCTTCCTTTGGGTGGTTCAGTGTTAGGCTTCAAATTGATGGTGCAGTCGTTGGATCTGTATGGACGTAGTACGTCTGCAGCTTTTTTGGAAAATACATCTTGAAAAGATGCATACTGACGTGACAACCCAGGCTTCAATGGGGTAGTTGGCATGCAGGGTGTAGGAGAGACCTCCATCAGACATTTACCATGGCAATCTGGACCCCAACGTGAAGGCTCCAGAGTGGCCCAATTGAATTGAGGCATATGCTGCTGCAGCCACGGTAGCCCCAGTACTACAGGGTGCATGACTTTCTCTAGTACAAAGAAGGATGAGCACCGGTCCGTAAACTCACTGGTTCGGTGAGCTGGGTCACTTTTCCCGGTAAGGGCTCCCTGTGAATTGAAGACAGGAGTAATGGAGACGTCATGGTGGTGGTGGGAATCCGCAAGTGCTCCACTAATTGTTTCAAAATGAAGTTGCCTCCTGCCCCTGAGTCCACTAGGGCAAGAGTCTGGTATTCTAAGGGTCCACAGATTAAAGATACAGGAAGAGAGAGTGGAGGAGAGGGTGCAATTAGACCTAAGAAGAGTCCTCCCGCAGGACTTAGGTCTGCCAGTTTCCCGGACATATTGGGTATGTTTGTACAGCATGGCCAGCTTGTCCTCAATACATGCATAGTCCCAACCTCTTCTGCGTTCTTCTCTCTTTTGATGTCAAGTGACTGCAGCCTAATTGAATTGGTTCTTCTTCACCAGCAACTGGACCCGAGGGAACAGGCCTGGGTGTAGACTTATCTCGTTTCACTCTGAAGGGGTCTTCTGGGAGTCTTGGTCTCTTGAACCTTGTCACGAAGTCAGCAATCAATCCTTGTTGCCAACTTCACCAGTTCAGTCAAGGTCTCAGGCTTCTCATGAGCTGCCAGCTCGTCTTTCAAACGAGAGTTCAGTCTTTCAAAGAAGAGGGTCCTCAGGCATTTAGGGTCCCAATGTAATTCAGATGCCAGTGTCTTGAATTCTATGGCGAAGTCTGATAAAGGTTTATTACCTTGCTTCAGGTAAATCAACAAAGATCCTGCAGTTGTGTGCTGGGCAGGGTCATCAAAAACTGATCTGAACAGTTCAAGGAACCCTGCAAGATCATGGAGGATAGGATCATCACGCTCCCACAGCGATGAGGCCCAAGCCAATACTCTTCCGTCCAAATAAGACAAAATGTAAGTAGTCTTGGCATAGGCTGTAGGAAAATGATTAGGTTGCAGGGAAAAGTGCATGCAACATTGGTTGATAAATCCTCTACATTTCCAAACTTCCCCTGAGAAGCGTGTTGGAGCAGATAGAGGTACAATTGTCTTGACCGTCACTTCTGGCGGTGTAGCTTCTTTACCTGTGGTGGTTGGTGAATTCATCTGGTGAGGCACAAGGGTTGAAGCCGTCTGAGACTGACGGACGCAACCAAAATCAGAAGAGAAGGAACCATTTTTGCTATGCCCCACAGATTGGATTCTGCACTGAATAGGAAGGGGGCAATTGCCTTGCTGGTACACAACTTGTCCAGTAAAGGTATCCTGGGGTTTGTTTAAGGGATTTTTGGACTTGCTTTTGAGAGCTTTTCTGTGAAATCCCTAGTACTTGGCCTGCTTTAGGGGACTTTTGAGGAGACTTTTTTCTTGGGAAGACCAGGAGAAGAAGAGATTCTGCTGCTCTCTATCACACAAACTGTGGATGAATCAGGGTAACGCACTACAGCACAGTTCCAGTTTTTGCCTTTTTGTTTGTTGTGTTTTGGAGGGAAGTTTTGCTGCTACTCTTTCTGCCTTAAAATGGGAAAAACCAGTAGAGCTGATTGTTCCCTGTTGCCTGACTTTTCATCTAAAAGCTTCCATGCATCATCTGGAGAACTGAGATCTTTTTGTTACAGCTGTAGATCCCCTGGAGAAAAGAGGCATAAATGTTTGAGATCCTGTTTTTATATGCCAGCATTTTTGGAAAGGGAATTTCTGCCTGCATCTTGCAGACTGAGGAAGTCAAACAACTTTATTGTATCTCTCTTTTCAATGTAGTGCAAAATAGTTCAATTTAGCTAATAATGTTCTTTCCTGATTTATGCTATGCTTGCTATACATGCTATGAACAAAGATAGAGGATACTATTTAGAGTATAATAAGATTGAAAGATATGTAAACAAATTAGTACAAGGTTTTACATCAGTAGACGTTTTGGCTCCATAGACAATATAAAAGATAATTATAATTGGTAGAAAAGAGATATAATGATGTGTAACCTTTTCCTATCAATAATAAAATGTGTTGTAATTATAGGTTGACCTGTTGATTGTCAGGACTTAAAACCTATGGTATTTGAATAAAATGTAGGGATGCAACTGTAATTGGTCAAGTTAAGATAACATTCTTTAATATTTTGCTTTATCATGCTGACCTTGTATTTAGAAACATTATATAAGATTGATTGTAATTACTGTATTTCAAGACTGCCAACTGAGAACCTTTTCAAAGTGTGGTTTTCTCCTATGTGATATTTTTCCTATGAAAATATTACATCTCAGTTAAACTTGGTAGATTTGTACTATAACAGATTCATTTTTGTCTATTTTAAAATTGTGGAAAGAATCACCAGGGCCTTTAGTAAATTAGAAAATCTTAAAATCTCCACAAGACCCCTGTCCATCTGAGAAGCCTTGGTTTTCCATGCCCTGGAAGGTGAGATTTTCTCTGGCCCATTTACTGAGAAACACTTGAACAGATAAGGAAAATTGAAGAGCTGTAATATCAAATTGTTGTGTTGAGAACTGGTGTGCAGAGTGCCACAACTTACCTTTGAAAAACTGATATAGTAAAGTTTTGATTGGACATCCAACTCGAGTATCCAGAGTATTTTGTTGGAACTCACATTTCTCCCACCTACAGTGAAAGGAGACCTCCCCAGGAGAAAAAGACTATCATCCCCTGCTTTGGGCCTTGGAGGATGCTCCAACACTGCCAGAACCTTAGGACAAAGATGGAGAGAGGAGTTGGACCCCAGGATGCCATGTGACTCCTGCCCAACTACCAGAACAGAGGTTACAAATATAAGTGTATAAGGCAATGGGAGTTACATTGACTTGCCCAAGGTCACAAGGAACTTCAGCGGGAGAAGTTGTATTTGAATCCTTTTTTCATTGGATCTCAGTCTATTTCTTTAAACACTAGCCTATGTCTAGTGGTTAGAACTATGGGCTGAGAACAAGGGTTCAAATCTGCCAGGGAAACCAGAACACTCAACTGCCAGCACATGCTGTGAAGGTTCTGAAAGTATCCCCATGCAAGCTCCAGCTCTCCTTCAATGCCTGTAAGGACTGCTTATGGTCTGAATCTGAATCAGTAGACAGAGGATGAGAATGAGAAGGAGCAGAACAGTGCTAGCATAAAGTTTTTCAGAGTCCCTGCAATCTTTTGTGCTGTTAGCAGTATTGTACTAGTTCTTGACTCTGACATTTTGGCTGTTTTACTTTCAGCCTTTGAATTGGAGAAATGAGGATTTAGGGGACAAAAGCTGCTGACTAAGGGGGCCATTTATCAAAGTGCTATATGGTGTTTTCACATGCGAAAAGACCATAACACATGGAGTGATGCAAATTAGGATGAGTTTGGGGCAGGAGTTTGGGGCAGGAGGGCTGGCTTCAACTACACCTTTTTCATTTGCATTAAGCCATGCAATATGGCTTTATCACATAGCATTTTAGAGAGAGAGAGCGAGAGAGAGAGATAGAGAGTGTAAGGCCTTCATACTAGATAGGTATTTATACCTCTATAGGAGGCCCACCTAGCTACTTGAGGTGAGATTTAGGTATTAGTGTAGGGGTTAGGGGCAACTTTGACATTCAGAATGCGATGTTCGAACAGTACAGTGCACTCTTGTGAAGATTTGATGACCTTTGGAGTGAGGAGTGAGGAAACTCACCCAAAGATGAGATTTGTGCAATGATCTCTCAACCTAGCTTGATGGACTCTCTACCTGGGTAAGACTAGAGGGTGGCTAATGTAACCCCAATATTAAAAAGGGCTCCAGTGGTGATCTGGGAAACTACATGTTGCAATCCTGCTCACGGCAAGGCTGCGGGTAGTCTCTTACATTTGCGGCCCGGGGGCCATAGCAGCCTGGGACTTTCCTACCGGCCACCCCAAAGCCACGGGTCCGCGGACCGGCCACCATCTTGCCGGCGCAGCCAAAGCCGCGTCAGGCCTCACTAAAATGGAAGGAGGCTGCCGACAGCCGTTGCTCCTCAAGAGAGAGGGGCCCTCATCCCCGGTCTTTCTTACGGCAGAGGAGCCGCTCCCAGAGCTCTTCCTGCAGCTTGAATGTCGCCACTCCCTTGTTGGGGCCTGTTTCCTCGGCCCAGCCCTACTCCGTCTTCTCTCCTCTCAGCGGCAGCATGGCCGTTGTCCAGGGTCCTACACCCTCTGCCTAGGGAGCGTGGCCGCGGCTTCTCTCTGCATTTAAAGGGCCAGCAGGGAGTGGTCCCTCTGGCTCCTCCTGAACTCCTCCCAGGGAGTTGCCGATTTCCAGCCTTATAAAAGGGCTTCTCTGCCAGTCATTCCTTGCTTCTCTGTCAGTCAGTCCTTGCTTCGGCAAGGGGCTAGTCCTCCCAAGGACTGCTCATCTCCAGCTCTTGCCTGGCATCCTTGATCTTCATCCATGGTTCCAGTCCTGATGTTCCGTTCCAGTCCTGATGTTCTGTTCCAGTCCTGATGTCTGATGTCTCATCCTGATCCTGATCTCATCTCAGTCCTGATTAACCTGTGCCTCATCTCAGTCCTGATCAACCCGTGCCTCCGGAGATTCCTTGTTTTTAATCCAAGTTCCAAGTTCCATGGTTTATCTGCTCCTGAATCCAGTCCTTTCTGGAGGATCTGAGGGGATGCTTCACTCCTGTGCTATGAGACCTCCCGAGCCTGTCCCGCTCCTCACATGGTCCGCGATCAGCCATCGGGTTGAGTAGGGTGTGTGGAGGACAGCGTGGTCCATGATCAGTCTCCGGGCTGTGTAGGGTGCCTGATGGTCTTGCTCACCCCCTCTGTGTCTATGCCCAAATCTTCAAGGACTTTTCTAATCTACGTCTACTCCAAGTCTTCATGTCTGCTCCAAGTCTTCACACCTGTTCCTAGTCTGCATGGACTTTCCTCGCCTGTTCCTGACTCCCAGACTTGGACTGTTCTCACCGCAAGAGCACACTCTCTCCTTGTGCTATGCTGGAGAACTCCCAGTTGCGCTCCGTTCCATCATCAGCAAAACAGAATTGCCAAGCCTTGAGTGTCCCGAGCTCGAGGCCGACGCAAGCTCCAACACTACAGACCAGTTAGCCCAACTTCAGTCCCAGGAAAAATAGTGGAAAGTGTTCTAAATATCAAAATCATAGAACATATAGAAAGATATGGTTTAATGGAACAAGTCAGCATTGCTTTACCTGGTTAGGGTGGAGAAAGGCACTCAGGGGGGCTAGGAGTTATGTCCAGCAGATCCAACACTACTTTGTTGGGACCTGCAATGGACTCCTCTACGATCCTGCCCACCCCAAAAATTTGCATCACACTGTGTGCTACAGCATTTTCAACATGCAATAATGTGTTATCACAAGCAAAATGCCATAACATGTTTTCTAGAGATGTGAATCGTGTCCTCGATCGTCTTAACGATCGATTTCGGCTGGGAGGGGGGAGGGAATCGTATTGTTGCCGTTTGGGTGTTTAAAGTATCGTGAAAATCGTGAAAATTGTGAGCTGGCACACTAAAATCCCCTAAAACCCACCCCGACCCTTTAAATTAAATCCCCCACCCTCCCGAACCCCCCCCCCAAATGCCTTAAATTACCTGGGGGTCCAGCGGCGGTCCGGAACGGCCTCCTGCAATTGAATCGTGTTGTCTTCAGCCGGCGCCATTTTTCAAAATGGCGGCGCAAAATGGCGGCGGCCATAGACCAACACGATTCGACTGCAGGAGGTCGTTCCAGACCCCCGCTGAACGACCTCCTGCAGTCGATCTCCTGCCGGTGCCATTTTCCGTACGGAAAATGATTCGCGGCAGGAGATCGTTTTCCGGACCCCTGCTGGACCCCCAGGGAATTTTGGCCAGCTGGGGGGGCCTCCTGACCCCCACAAGACTTGCCAAAAGTCCAGCGGGGGTCCGGAACGACCTCCTGCAGTCGAATCGTGTTGGTCTATGGCCGCCGCCATTTTGCGCCGCCATTTTGAAAAATGGCGCCGCCTGAAGACAACACGATTCAATTGCAGGAGGCCGTTCCGGACTGCTGCCGTTCCGGACCGCCGCTGGACCCCCAGGTAATTTAAGGCATTTGGGGGGGGGGGTCGGGAGGGTGGGGGATTTAATTTAAAGGGTCGGGGGGGGGTTTTAGGGGGTTTTAGTGTGCCGGTTTTCCTGCCCTCCCCCTTCCCCCGATTTACGATTTTTTGACGATAAATCGGGGGAATTGGTATTGTATCGTGGCCCTAATGATTTTTGACGATTTAAAATATATCGGACGATATTTTAAATCGTCAAAAAACGATTCACATCCCTAATGTTTTCATGCATGACCCCCTATGTTTGTTTTAGCTAGTAGAGTATTGAAGCACCACAATTGGCAAAAGAAAGAAATCCCTTTTCATTTTTTTTCTCTGGTCTACAGCCAAGCTACAGAATAAAACATTTCACCTCATGGCTATCTATCTCTTTCCTCTCTTTTCTCTCTCAAACAAAGGCATCATTATAATTTATACTTAATTAAAAAGGCTCATTAGTATTCAATCCCTTGCCCCTCATTGGCTTCAGGCAGATATTATCTACCAAAGCTCTGATGCAAAGATATGCCATTTGTCATTTAAATATAACTTTGTGTTTCTAGGCTGAACAAGAAAAGTTAATTCTAATAAATTATAATAATTCTTTTTCCAGTAATGTCCACCAGGTGTCAGTGAAGTCTGGAAAATACTACAACACTGGTTTTCAGTCTAAAGGTCCCTCCACTCCCACTGTGACACAGAAGGATTTTTCAGGGACATCAAAGAGAATATAATCAACATCACACTGAAGAAACAATGACTTCTTGTTGGCTTTCAAAGATTATCTGGAATTTGCATTCCTCAGTAACAAAGGAAAATGGCCAGGAGCTATCCCCTTTGAAATTTAATTTAATTTGCCTTAGTCAGGAAGGGAAGGAATAATTTAATAAATATCTGACTTAAACAAATGATCCAAGAAAAGCTTTTGATTGACTCTCACCCTTCTTAATGATGGGAGGAAAATAAATTCTAGAAACAGGAGTGAGAGACACTTCAAGTAAATATCTTCTAAAGAATTCTATTGGAGTCATTGTTGATATCGTCTAAAAATTAATAAACCTCTATATGATGCCTAAGTTAAAGCAGGGTGAGCTTGTCTCACCCTGCGAAAATAACAGGTGGCAAGAGAGCGAGGCCTCAGGGAAGTAGAAAAAAGGGCAGGAGTTAGAAGGGAGGGGGAGGGGGGGTGAGGTAGGGAGCCAATGGCTTAAAGGAATTTCAAACGAGGAGCAGGGATAGGCGGAGTATTATGAGTCATAGGTAGCAACCGTTGCTGCACCTCAGTTGGCTGGGAAACGGCTGAGGCGGCAGGCAAGAAGCTTTGCTGTGGAGATTGGTAGGGTAAAGATAGATTTCATTTAAGATATTGTAGATTAAGAATTGTTAAAAAAAAACCAAAAAAAACTTTTAGTTTCGAGCGGCAGGATACCTCAAACACCGGTGGAATAGTTAGGATTAGTTTTAGGTAGGTAAGCCCGGCATTCTTGTCATGTCTTGGAGAGTGAGGGAGCGGGGCTGTGCGCAGCCGCTTGGGCAGGAGTTTAGCAAAGAGGAGCTAGGCCCTCCTACCGCATCGTATTCCTCGCATGCTGCTGAGGTTGCTCCCGGTCAGCTCGCGCGCGGGGGAGGGCTGGGGCCACGCGATGTTAATTCGGCCTGCTTCAGTGACACAGCTAACTCGGCATCTCGGTGCGCCCAGTTGGCCCCGCCCACAGGAGCAGAGAAGCTGTCGATCATGGCGGCAGATTCGGGAGAGAGCTGCCCCGAATCTGCTGACGTAGAGATTATCTCCTCTGACTTAGGGGAGCCGGGTCTGTCAACCCCTCCTGTAGCAGTGGAGGGTATTTCCCTTAATGCATCTGCAATGGACTTTAGCTTTCTGACGGAAGAAGCCCCCCACATGACGAGTGATTCGCGTGTGCATGAGGTTGGGGGGGGCAGCGCGTCTCACAGCCAGGCCAGCAGTTGTCGGCAGGAGGGTACAAAAAACCGGCGCAGCGAGGAAACAATTCAAGGGGAAAGGCAAGGAAGCAGTCCGGGTCTGTGGGGAGGGGCGCTGTTAGGTTGATGGGTGAGGTGGAAAGGGAGATGCATGAACAGGTTGTTGCTCAAGGCAGTCTTAGCAGGAAGGGTAGTACTAAGGAATTAACAGGCAAAGGAAGGGGAATTCTGAGTGCACGGGCGGCAGGTTTAGTAGATAAGACACCCCCTCCTGTGTCACACAACCGGGAGGGAGGAAGGCCTTTGCCAAGACAAACTGCATTAATTAAGAGACAGAGGCGCCAGGGAGGGCTTTTCATGGGGAGTCAGAATATGTTTGGTCCTGAGTTAAGGGAAGGGGTGAGGGCGAATTGGGCGCAGGATAAGGCTACGAGGGATGATGTTAACTTGGGTGCCACGGAGAGTTTTGGTGGATGGCCTGAATGGGGGGATAGGGAGTTTGCGACCAGTGGGATGGTGCCTAGTGCAGGTCCAGCTGGGTTTGCAGCGAGTGTAGTGCAGAGGAGGGGATTACATGAAGGGAGTTTAGGAGTGCAAAAAATTAAGGGGTGTGAATGTTCGAGGGAAAGGGTGCAGAGGGATGGACGGGTAGGTGGGGTATCCTTTCTTACAGAGCCTGAGGAAGAGGACAGGCCGGGGACTTCGAGACAACAGGCCTGGAGAGAGAGGGAGTTCTTTCGAGAGGCGTCCAGTTGTGATTGCAGCAGTTCCAGGAAAGGAGGCAGGCATAGTGAAATCAGTCGAGAGAGGGATGTACCTGCAAGCCCAGGTGAGAAAGAAGAGGAGGGGAAGCATAAGAAAGGGTAGGCGAAAAGAAAGAGGGAGGGTTCCTCATCTAGTCCGTCATCCAGTACATCAGATTCATCAGAGGACTCCTCTGATACGGGTCCCAAATTCAAGGATGTGTTAGGGGAAGAGCCTCAACATGGGGCGGGCCACACAGCGAGTGCAACGTTAGCAGAATTATGGGAAGGAGTACCAAGAAAACTACGGAGGCGCATCCGTAAGAGAAAGTATGTGAATATTTTTTAGGGATGTGAATCGTGTCCCCTATCGTCTTAACGATTGAAAACATCTGGCAGGAGAAGAAAATCGTGTTTGGCACGATTGTTTCGTTAAAAAATCGTTAAAAAATCGTTTTTTCCGATTTAGAGTTAGTGCGCACTAACAGAAAATGATACAATTTGACACTTTTCAGGTCAGTTAAGGTCAGTTTAGGAATGAATATGTATTCCTATTGGCTGTCTTCTTATTTATTCATGTTACCAAGGTTCCCACTGACAATATATGGGGGATGGGAAATGGAAACAGTTGGTAGCTTGACAAAAAAAGTAATGTGATCAGTCAATGTGACTAGAACTTGTGCCCTAACCCTGATACCAGGGGTGTTGTGATCTTCTTGCACACAGTGCCCTAACCCTGACACCAGGGGTGTTGTGATCTTCCTGCACACAGTGCCCTATCCCTATAAATACCAGGAGTGTTGTGATCTTCCTGCATGCAGTGCCTTCTCCCGCCTGCATTACTAGTGAGAAGCTGGCTTCACAGACAGGGGGGAGCTTCCTGACCCTCACTCCTCCCCTCCCCCATGTCCCAGCCAGTGAATGGTGTGTGGGTGAGGGGGGGGGGGAGGATGGTGAGGCTGAAACAGCTCCTTCCCTGCATTACTAGTGAGAGGCTGGCTTCACAGACAGGGGGGAGCTGCCTGACCCTCACTCCTCCCCTCCCCCATGTCCCAGCCAGTGAATAGTGTGTGGGTGAATGGGGGGTGGGAGGATGGTGAAGGGGGAGACAGCTCCCTCCCTGCATTATTAGTGAGAGGCTGGCTTCACAGACAGGGGGGAGCTGCCTGTCCCTCACTCCTCCCTTCCCCCAAGTCCCAGCCAGTGAATGGTGTTTGGGTGAGTGGGGGGTGGGAGGATGGTGAAGGCGGAGACAGCTCCCTCCCTGCATTATTAGTGAGAGGCTGGCTTCACAGATAGGGGGGAGCTGCCTGTATTTCACTCCTCCCTTCCCCCAAGTCCCAGCAAGTGAATGGTGTGTGGGTGAGGGGAGGGGGAGGAGGATGGTGAAGGGTGAGACAGCTCCCTCCCTGCATTATTAGTGAGAGGCTGGCTTCACAGACAGGGGGGAGCTGCCTGACCCTCACTCCTCCCCTCCCCCATGTCCCAGCCAGTGAATGGTGTGTGGTGAGGGGGGGGGGGGGAGGATGGTGAGGCTGAGACAGCTCCCTCCCTGCATTACTAGTGAGAGGCTGGCTTCCGATATTAAAATTATCAGACAATAATTTTAATCGTTGAAAAACGATTCACATCCCTAAAAATGAGGTCCTGCCCTGAAACTGAAGAGGGATTTCTTCTGGACTTCTACAACAGCAGGAGCCAGCTTTACGCTAAAGAAACTGGCATACGAGCTTGATGATGTGTCACTGCTGCAGAGTGCAGATAACAGTGAGTGTTTTTCTCTCCAATCTTCTGTGTTCAGCGAGAGAGAAAATGTTGCTGCAGAGGTTGCAGTGAAAGCCAAATTTTCCTCCACTGATTTACATGAAAAATCTTCAGAGGGATAGCCATGCTAGTCTGGTGTAGCAGCCCCTCAACCTCAAAAGATACTCATCAGCCGCTGCAAATAGTTCAAGGACACCAACCCAGGAGCCAGACCTTACCAGAAAAGGAGATGCCAACACTGTCCACATATTATCCCAGACAATGCCATCACTGGACACAACATCATCAGCAACATGCGGGACACATTCTCCTGCTTTTCTTCCAATCTAATATATGCCAACACCTGCCAGCAAAGTCCCGCTTCTGTCTACATAGGACAAACAAGACAATCTATAAGGACAAGGTAAAAGGATTTAAACCTGAGGTTAGAAATGACAACATTCAACCTTCCTTGACATTCTCTATCTGACCTTAAGGTTGCCATACTCCTACATGAAAACTTCAAAGGAGCACTGCAGCCTGAAACTGCTGAATTGGAACTCATTAAAATCTAAATACCATCACCCAAGGGCTGAACAGAAGCAATGGATTCATGACTCACTACAAATATGCATAAACTGAACTGTTGTCTGATCATTTTGTCTATTCAGACTTACCTCAGTTGTCAGTAGGCTAAACTCCAATCCTATTCACACTCTCTCCACACCGTTTCCTGCCTTTTCCCATGTCTTCTCACTGTTCTGTATGTATTGTGCACATCAACTGTACATCATTTCATGCATCTGATGGTGTGGACTGTGTCCTCGAAAGCTCATGCTTTAATAAAACAGTTAGTCTAAATGATTCCACTCGACTCCTAGTGCTTTTTTATTCAGATGAAGAGTCATTACTTGTTTTCCCTGAAATAGAAGCTATTGATAGTGTACCAGAAGGGGAAAATTTGGGAGGCCTTTATAGTAGTGCCAGGTCGATACAGTTATGCCGCGTTAGAAAGAGTGCGGCAGTGCCAGGTGCACCCTCGTTCCCCGCACGCACAGTTCTCTTCACCTACCGCTCGATACGCTCTTCAATTTGCATGCAAATGCATGCCGCGGCTGCGAAGCGTTAGGCGAAGGTTAGGCCCGCGCAACCCGTTTTACTGTATAGAGCGCCTATACAGTATCCTGGGTGCGCGGGCCTAACGCTTCACGGCCACGCTGGTATCTGTCATTTCAAATGTCATTTCAAATGACATTTGAAATGACAGGTACCAGGAAGTGGACAGTTATGTTCTCCGATGCTCGGCAAACTTTCCCCCAGCCCCCGCAAACCTGCCCTGGCCGCGTCCGGTCTCCGGTGCAGCCCCAGTCCTATCCCCTCCTCCCGAAGCAAAAAAAACCAAAACGAAAAAGTAGCAAGAGAGCGAGGGGAGAGACGGGCAATCCTAGGCTCGGGCCTGCTAGCCCCTTCTCCTCTCCTCCCAAATCAGGGCGCGAAAAGCAGCCTTGCTCTGGGAGGAAGGGCGGGCCAGTTTAAAGTGACGAAGTGACTTAATTTTGCAGCCACCCCCTCCGGACATTGGCGATGACCGCGGCTCCAGCCTCCAGCTGTCAGACAGACGCATCACACGTGGGAAAGCGGCTCCTATGCGTGCAATTGGCTGCTCAAGACGTGACGTCACGACGTTTGGCGTCACGGCATGTGACGTCACGTCTTGAGCAGCCAATTGCACGCATAGGGGCCGCTTTCCCACGTGCAATGCGTCTGTCTGACAGCTGGAGGCTGGAGGCAGGAGCCGCGGTCGTCGCTGATGTCCGGAGGGGGGGAGCTGCAAAAATAAGACGCTTCGTCGCTTTAAACTGCCCCCCCCTCCTCCCGGAGCAAGGCTGCTTTTCGCACCCTGCTTCGGGAGGAGAGAACAAGGGACTGGCAGGCCCGAGCGTAGGATTGCCCATCTCTCCCCTCGCTCTCTTGCTATTTTTTTTTCGGGTTTTTTTTTTTTTTGCTTCGGGAGGAGGGGACAGGACTGGGACTGCACCGGAGACCGGATGCGGCCAGGGCAGGTGAGCGGGGGCTGGGGGAAAGTTTGCCATCTACCCTTACCCCTGCCTCTAACACTGGGGTAAGGGTAGGCGGTAAGGGTAGGCGGTAAGTTAGCAGGGTAAACGCGCGGCAAAACGGCAGGGTAAAAATGTGATTGTCGGGGCGCGCGTTACTGTATGGGAGGGAATAGCTAATTCGCTCGTTTACATTTAATATACATGCCGCGGGCGGAAGGGGGCATCCGGGGATTTTAAGAGGCGGTAGGGATGAGTTAAAGGGGATAGTGTATCGCGGGAAGGGCTAAGGCGGCCGGAAAGTGAGTAGAAGGCGAGTTAGGAGCAGAGTAACTGCGGTTGCACTTTACTGTATCGATCTGTGTGTTAGCCACCATATCCAGTTCTTTGATGGGGGA
>NW_021820423.1:21996-34607 GCF_901001135.1 Rhinatrema bivittatum
GGCAGGACAAAATTAGAATGTGGCTGAAGAGCAGGCAGCACAGTTAGAGAGCACATCTGATGCCCTTGGCATTGTTCCTCAGAGTCTACTCACTATATCAGCTCCAGTGGCAGCATCCTCTGCTAAGTATGGAGAGAAGGGATCAGAGTGGACTTGGAAGATCTGGAGACTTTTCTAAATAAGGGAAGTCCCACGCTTTGCAAAATGCAAGCCCATGGCAAAGACACAGGTCCTGGCAAACAAATGGGGCATTTAACTAACACTGGCATGCTTTATAAGCCACAGAAGCAGCAGCCCTTAGGACTAGCATCTGGGGAGTTTGGAAGTGGCAGAAAAGAGGAAAAGTGTTTCCCAATCTGATCCCATGCCCTCAACCCTTTCCATCATTCAGGTAAGAGGCAAGCAGCCCCCTGCCAAACATGAGAAGTGAAAAGCTACGATGGAAGAAATGGAACAGGTTTCAATAGCAATGCCCCAGAACAGGAGAGAAGCAGCAGTGAAAGTTAGAAAAAGGGGCAGTTCTGAAATAAATGCCCTTGATAGCCAGCCCCTGCAGCTGGCTATCAAGGGCATTGATAATGAGGGCATTGAGAATGAGGGCTTGAAAATAGAACTACAAGGATAAAAGTGAAGCAAGATGTTTTGAGGATCCTCCACTAGCACCTGAGGTCTTTCAACAAATGCTAATTTTCTCTCAGAGATTAACTGCAAAGAAATGACCAACTTTTGCATTCATTCTGCCCTGTCATTCCAGTCCATACTGCCAAGGATATACTGTTGCAGTCCATCACAGGGGATGACCACCTCAGGGACAAAAGGACTAGTGCAAGACAATAATCGTCAATGTCTTCTATTGCACTCAACCTTCCTGGATAGCTGTGCTTGCAAGATCTTTGTAGGATTGCTCCCAAGCTGTTCCTAACAAGGTCCCATAACAATGCAAGCATTTACTGACACCAATACAGCTGATGGCTGAACATCTATAAAACGCTCATCCACTGCTAGAAACATGAAGAGGCTCCATTGAGACTTGAACCCAAGACTTTCTGTGCGTGAAACAGATGTGATAACCTCTACACCATGGAACCATTTCTTTGTCGGAGGGCTCCCTTATTACACTTTCAAACACCTATCCAGTTATTTTAGAATACTGTTTGAATAATTCATGGAATAATCGCCACAGCTTCCTTATTTGGTCTCCCGTAACCATTCCCACACTTCTTCTGGGGAAGAAGATATCTGTTATGTGTTCGCATGAGATCAAGTAGCACGCATAGAAAGAAGGGCCTGTAAATCTATCCCACGTAAATAGATTGTGGGTATCCTGAAAACCTGACAGGTGGGGTTTCCACTGCACATATATGGAACCCATTGGTCTTCAACTTGCTTTTT
The DNA here is from genome assembly GCF_901001135.1 of Rhinatrema bivittatum. Taxonomy (NCBI): domain Eukaryota; kingdom Metazoa; phylum Chordata; class Amphibia; order Gymnophiona; family Rhinatrematidae; genus Rhinatrema; species Rhinatrema bivittatum. The sequence continues at coordinate 23,389 of NW_021820423.1, forward strand.
TGGTATCTAAGTTATCCTTGCACTCAGACTCATGCCTGTTTCTGCAGCAAGTTAAAAATGGCTCCACTGGGGATTGAACCCAGCACCTTCTGCCTGTAAAGCAGATGTGATACCCACTACACTATGGAACAAACTGACCCCTGCTTTTAATCTGTGAGCAACCGTCGAACCCTTGATGCCCGCCTAAAGGAGGACTAATTGAACAAGCATCTCAGCTAGAGAAGTGCATTCATTGAAAACAAAATATAAAAATGAAATCAGTGGAGCCAACTTGTTTCTTTTTTTATTTATTTATTTTATTTATTAAAAATTCTTGTATACCATCGTTCATAATATACATCACAACGGTTTACATGTTACAAAATCATAAAATCAAACTGAAATATCTAAAAGGTACAGTAAAATATGATTAAAAATAAAATTGTTAATCAATTATTAATAAATGAACATAAAACAAAGATAAAAATAATGTTTCTTTAAACCAATTAGTCCTTTTTTTCAAGATAGTCAATATAAGCCTGTTCGAAAAGCCCTGCTTTTAGAGCTTTTTTAAAAGCTTTAAACTCTGACTCTAAACTCTTAGGGTCCAAAATGAGCTGAAGGGGACCCGTGAACTAAAGGAATCCTACTTGTTTCATTTCTGTCAAACAGAATGATTTCTATAAGCAATTATAGTCAAAAGACCCATGGAAATCATAGGCATAGCAACAGTTGCAAATGTATGGAGAAAGGGTCATACACTGTGGAGCGGGCAGGCTGCAGAGAAGGGACGGATTGGCATACCTTCAAGCAATGAGAGTTATGATGTATCGCAGCGGAGCATTTTCCTAGTCTCCTATAATGCCGCAGAGCGGGTTACAGTGATACTGAGCTCGAAGAATGAGCATGTCACAGCATTGCTCTGCATTGTTTCTCTAGACATTGTCTATGTGAAAGCATAGCTCTGAGCTCTCTCCGAGTTCTTGGTAAGGATTTTTGCTGTGGCAGCCCATTAACACAAGACAGGAAAACAAACCATGGAGGCAGCATGGCATCACAATATCTCTGCATCATTGTAGATTTGTGTTGCTTCGCTTGCTGTTCTGTTTATCCTTTTTCGTGATTGAAGCCTTAGCTACACTTCAGATTAGTTATTTATTCTCTGTATGACTGCCAGTGGGCACAGTGTGGGCAGTGGGAGCTAGGTAGTACTGGGCCTAAGCGAGCAGTGAAGGCAGGCCAGAAAGTGCAGCATAACAGCCTGTATTGTGAAGCCTGTCTGTGACAGAGAAATAGTGCAGACAGGATGACACTCACTGTTTGCCTGGCAGAAGGCAAAGTGTGTGCAGTGGGCACTAGGCGGTGGGCATTATAATACCACGGAAAAATGTTAAATCCTTGTTGTAATCTTAACATCCCCGGTGACATATATACAATGATGTGAGGGAGAGGGAAAGGCAGAGCAGATGAAGTAAATTTAAATGTGTCCAAAATTGCGCACTTTTGCCACTGGCACCGGCAGGTAAAAACCAAAAATGAGGTCCTGCCCTGAAACTGAAGAGGGATTTCTTCTGGACTACTACAACAGCAGGAGCCAGCTTTACGCTAAAGAAACTGGCATACGAGCTTGATGATGTGTCACTGCTGCAGAGTGCAGATAACAGTGAGTGTTTTTCTCTCCAATCTTCTGTGTTCAGCGAGAGAAAAAATGTTGCTGCAGAGGTTGCAGTGAAAGCCAAATTTTCCTCCACTGATTTACATGAAAAATCTTCAGAGGGATAGCCGTGCTAGTCTGGTTAGCAGCCCCTCAACCTCAAAAGATACTCATCAGCCGCTGCAAATAGTAGAAGGACACCAACCCAGGACCAAGACCTTGCCAGAAAAGGAGATGCCAACACTTTCCACATATTATCCCAGACAATGCCATCACTGGACACAACATCATCAGCAACATGCGGGACACATTCTCCTGCTTTTCTTCCAATCTAATATATGCCAACACCTGCCAGCAAAGTCCAGCTTCTGTCTACATAGGACAACGGGACAATCTATAAGGGACAAGGGAAAAGGATTTAAACCTGAGGTTAGAAATGACAACATTCAACCTTCCTTGACATTCTCTATCTGACCTTAAGGTTGCCATCTCCTACATGAAAACTTCAAAGGAGCACTCCAGCCTGAAACTGCTGAATTGGAACTCATTAAAAATCTAAATACCATCACCCAAGGGCTGAACAGAAGCAATGGATTCATGACTCACTACAAATATGCATAAACTGAACTGTTGTCTGATTATTCTGTCTATTCACACTTACCTCAGTTGTCAGTAGGCTAAACTACAATCCTATTCACACTCTCTCCACACCGTTTCCTGCCTTTTCCCATGTCTTCTCACTATTCTGTATATATTGTACACATCAACTGTACATCATTTCATGCATCTGATGGTGTGGACTGTGTCCTCGAAAGCTCATGCTTTAATAAAACAGTTAGTCTAAATGATTCCACTCGACTCCTAGTGCTTTTTTATTCAGATGAAGAGTCATTACTTTTTTTCCCTGCAATAGAAGCTATTGATAGTGTACCAGAAGGGAAAATTTGGGAGGCCTTTATAGTAGTGTGTTAGCCACCTTATCCAGTTCTTTGATGGGGAGGCAGGACAAAATTAGGATGTGGCTGAAGAGCAGGCAGCACAGTTAGAGAGCACATCTGATGCCCTTGGCATTGTTCCTCAGAGTCTACCCACTATATCAGCTCCAGTGGCAGCATCCTCTGCTAAGTATGTAGAGAAGGGATCAGAGTGGACTTGGAAGATCTGGAGACATTTCTAAATAAGGGAAGGCCCACGCTTTGCAAAATGCAAGCACATGGCAAAGACACAGGTCCTGGCAAACAAATGGGGCATTTAACTAACACTGGCATGCTTTATAAGCCACAGATGGTCGTCAATCTGTAGGCAACACTTAGACAGATTAAATTTCCCGCAAACACCTCCTTCTTTGTACAATGCTCCATGAACTTGAATTGTGAGGAAGGCATACCTAGAGTTTGTATAGATATTAACAGTTTTTCCCTCAGCCAACTGCAGGGCTCGGGTGAGGGCGATTAGTTCGGCTTTTTGAGCAGAGGGTCCCCGGAGGTAAGGGTTGGGCTTCGATGATTTCTTCTTCAGATACAACTGCGTATCAGGCGGATCGTATTCCTTGGTTATCTGACTACTACTGTCGGTGAAGAGCGTCAGGGCTCCCTGCCAGGGCTGGTCTCTCAATTCTGGCCTGCTGGAGTGAATGGTAGCCATGACTTCTCCACAGTCATGGATGACTGGTTCAGGTGCCGGCATGAGTGTGGCCGGGTTCAGATTGCTGCTGTCTTGTATCTGAATTTCAGGTGTTTCGCAGAGCAAGGCCTGGTACTTGACAAGACGTGAGTTGGTCATCCACTTTGGGCCATGAGTTTCAAGCAGTCCCCTGATAGTATGAGGCGTAGTTATCTGTAAGGGTTGTCCGAATGTTAGTTTGACAGCTTCAGGTATCAGTAAGCATGCAGCAGCGATGCTTCGGAGGCAGCCGGGCCATCCCCTGGCAACATTGTCCATTCCTTTGGATAGATAGGCAACAGGGCGTTCCCATGACCCGAAGGTTTGCTTCAGGGACAGTGCTATATCAGGGTACAAATTATATCGCAATGATAGGGAGGATCAGCTTGGTGGGGGTGTGGCACTTTATGTCCGGGAGAGAACAGAGACCAACAGTATAAAGATCATACAAGAGACTAAATGCTCAATAGAATCTATATGGGTAGAAATCACATGTGTGTCGGGTAAGAGTACAGTGATAGGAGTATACTACCGTCCACCTGACCAAAATGGTCAGATGATGAAATGCTAAGAGAAATCAGGGAAGCTAACCAATTTGGCAGTGCAGAAATAATGGGAGATTTCAATTACCCTAATATTGACTGGGTAAATGTAACATCAGGACATGCTAGAGATATAAAGTTCCTGGTTGAAATAAACAACTGCTTCAAGGAGAGCAATTGGTCAAGGAATCAACACTTAAAGGAAATTTATCCCAGCACAGGGCAAAGACCTTTACATATGTGGCCGGACTGCCTGATTTGGGTCCCTGCCTCCTGACCTTACCCTGTACAAGGATGTATAGTGTAAACAAAAATTAAAAAACTGGACTGGTGACAACTGTTTCAGTTTAAATCCAGCCTGAGACTTGTGCTGTTGCAGAAAGCAACAATTATCTGATTACAGGAGGCACAGGAAGTTCAGTTACTATCAGGAGCCAATGGGGAGCCAGCTCATTACCCAGAGAGAGGATGAGAACTTCAGACCAATCAGAAAAGAGAAAAAAAAACCATCAAAGCCTAAGGCAGGAGGAATATCAGTGCTGTGTGTGTTGGGGTAATGAGCCCAGCTACCAAGCTGAGCTAGACCTTAAGGGAACTAGATAACAGAGAGGAGAGATATCAGCAGTGGGAGAGGATCCCCCCCTCCCCACTTCCACCACAGCTACCAGGAGACAGAAGGAGAGTCCAGGAGCTTCCACTATAGGAGCCGGGAGTTTAGCTCCCCCCTCCCTGCAGGACCAGTTGCAGCTAAGTAGTCCTAAATTGTTCAGCAGGAGCAGTACAACAGATTATGTTTTCTTTCTTTGTCCCTGCCTTGCAGTATTGACATCAGACTGTTGTGTCAGTGAGCTGCCAGAAAAACACTGCTGTTAGCTACTGAGTAGAGTCCTGCCCTGAATTGTCACTCCCTGCATCAGGGCAGGGAACCAGCGTTTCCCCTCTTTGGAGCCTCTCTAAGACTGGAGCTTCCCCAAAGAGTGCCCTCTACGTTTCAACTAATACAGCCTTCATTGATTATGCTTTAAGGGGGAATACACTTCTTGGACTGGGGACTATGAGAGCAACAGTAGAACACATTCTGATACAATGGTGTGAGAATTACCTTAGAGTGCAGTCTAAGCAGGCAAAGCAAACAGACTACTATAACATGCGGGACACATTCTCCTGCTTTTCTTCCAATCTAATATATGCTAAACTTTCAAAAGGGAAACTTTGATAAAATGAGAAAAATTGTTAGAAAAAAACTGAAAGGAGCAGCTACAAAAGTAAAAAATGTCCAAGAGGCGTGGTCATTGTTAAAAAATACCATTCTAGAAGCACAGTCCAGATGTATTCCACCACATTAAGAAAGGTGGAAAGAAGGCAAAACGATTAACGGCATGGTTAAAAGGGGAGGTGAAAGAAGCTATTTAGCCAAAGATCTTCATTCAAAAATTGGAAGAAGGATCCAACAGAAGAAATAGGATAAAGCATAAACATTGGCAAGTTAAATGTAAGACATTGATAAGACAGGCTAAGAGAGAATTTGAAAAGAAGTTGGCTGTAGAGGCAAAAACTCTCAGTAAAAACTTTTTTAAATATATCCGAAGCAGAAAAGCCTGTGAGGGAGTCAGTTGGACCGTTAGATGATCCGAGGGGTTAAAGGGGGCACTTAGAGAAGATAAGGCCATCGCGGGGAAAGATTAAATGATTTCTTGCTTCGGTGTTTACTGAAGAGGATGTTGGGGAGGTACCCGTAATGGAGAAGGTTTTCATGGGTAATGATTCAGATGGACTGAATCAAATCACGGTGAACCTAGAAGATGTGGTAGGCCTGGATTGACAAACTGAAGAGTAGTAAATCACTGGACCAGATGGTATACACCCCAGAGTTCTGAAGGAACTAAAAACTGAAATTTCAGACCTATTAGTAAAAATTTGTAACTTATCATTAAAATCATCCATTGCTACCTGAAGACTGGAGGATAGCACATGTAACCCCAATATTTAAAAAGGGCCTCCAGGGGCGGATCGGGAAACTACAGACCGGTTAGCCTGACTTCAGTGCCAGGAAAAATAGTGGAAAGTGTTCTAAACACATCAAAATCACAGAACATATAGAAAGACATGGTTTAATGGAACAAAGTCAGCATGGCTTTACCCAGGGCAAGTCTTGCCTCACAAATCTGTCTTCACTTTTTTGAAGGAGTAATAACATGTGGATAAAGGTGTGAACGGTAGATCTAGTATACTTGGGATTTTCAGAAGGTGTTTGCACAAAATTCCTCATGAGAGGCTTCTAGGAAAGTAAAAAGTCATGGGATAGGTGGCGATGTCCTTTCGTGGATTGCAAACTGGCTAAAAGACAGGAAACAGAGAGTAGGATTAAATGGGCAATTTTCTCAGTGGAAGGGAGTGGACAGTGGAGTGCCTCAGGGATCTGTATTGGGATCCTTACTGTTCAATATATTTATAAATGATCTGGAAAGAAATATGACGAGTGAGATAATCAAATTGCAGATGACACAAAATTGTTCAGAGTAGTTAAATCACAAGCAGATTGTGATAAATTGCAGGAAGACCTTGTGAGACTGGAAAATTGGGCATCCAAATGGCAGATGAAATTTAATGTGGATAAGTGCAAGGTGATGCATATAGGGAAAAATAACCCATGCTATATTACACGATGTTGGGTTCCATATTAGGTGCTACAACCCAAGAAAGAGATCTAGGTGTCATAGTGGATAACACATTGAAATCGTCGGTTCAGTGTGCTGCGGCAGTCAAAAAAGCAAACAGAAATGTTGGGAATTATTAGAAAAGGAATGATGAATAAAACGGAAAATGTCATAATGCCTCTATATCGCTCCACGGTGAGACCGCACCTTGTATACTGTTGTACAATTCTGGTCGCCGCATCTCAAAAAAGATATTAATTGCGATGGAGAAGGACAGAGAAGGGCTACCAAAATGATAAGGGGAATGGAACAACTCCCCCTATGAGGAAAGACTAAAGAGGTTAGGACTTTTCAGCTTGGAGAAGAGACGCCTGAGGGGGGATATGATAGAGGTGTTTAAAATCATGATAGGTCTAGAACGGGTAGATGTGAAATCGGTTATTTACCTCTTTCGGATAGTAGAAGACTAGGGGACACTCCATGAAGTTAGCATGGGGCACATTTAAAACTACTCGGAGAAAGTTCTTTTTTACCTCAACGCACAATTAAACTCTGGAATTTGTTGGCCAGAGAATGTGGTTTCGTGCAGTTAGTATAGCTGTGTTTAAAAAAAGGATTGGATAAGTTCTTGGAGGAGAAGTCCATTAACCTGCTTTAAGTTCACTTAGAGAATAGCCACTGCCATTAGCAATGTTACATGGAATAGACTTACTTTTTGGGTACTTGCCATGTTCTTGTGGCCTGGACTTGGCCACTGTTGGAAACAGGATGCTGGGCTTGATGGACCCTTGTCTGACCCAGTATGGCATTTTCTTATGTTCTTATGTTCTTTATGCCAACACCTGCCAGCAAGTCCCGCTTCTGTCTACATAGGACAAACGGGACAATCTATAAGGAAAAGGTAAAAGGATTTAAACCTGAGGTTAGAAATGACAACATTCAACCTTCCTTGACATTCTCTATCTGACCTTAAGGTTGCCATACTCCTACATGAAAACTTCAAAGGAGCACTCCAGCCTGAAACTGCTGAATTGGAACTCATTAAAAATCTAAATACCATCACCCAAGGGCTGAACAGAAGCAATGGATTCATGACTCACTACAAATATGCATAAACTGAACTGTTGTCTGATCATTCTGTCTATTCACACTTACCTCAGTTGTCAGTAGGCTAAACTACAATCCTATTCACACTCTCTCCACACCCGTTTCCTGCCTTTTCCCATGTCTTCTCACTGTTCTGTATATATTGTACACATCAACTGTACATCATTTCATGCATCTGATGGTGTTGGACTGTGTCCTCGAAAGCTCATGCTTTAATAAAACAGTTAGTCTAAATGATTCCACTCGACTCCTAGTGCTTTTTTATTCAGATGAAGAGTCATTACTTGTTCCCTGTACGTACCCAGATCAGTCCAGACACCTGGGTTGTGACTCCGCACCAGCAGATGGAGACAGAGTTAAAACCTGTCGGGCTCCCTACATATAGTAAGGTGCCACCCACAGCCCCTCAGTCTTTCTCTGTCTCCAGCAGATGGGGCAGTCCACCCACAGTCTCTGGGATCCCTGGTTCATGTTTTCGTAGTTAGTCAGGGATAGTTAAAAAAAAAAAAAAGAAGAAAGAAATACATAAAAAGGGTAAAAGACATTCAGAAGAAGAAAAGAGAAGAAAATTCTCCTCTGGTGTAAGTCTCCCAGGGGGGGTTGGGAAGGTTCTGAAAGGACCATCCCCCCCTGGTTGAGACCGCTGCTGAGGGTCGAGGAGCAGGCCGAGGTAGGCAGCAGCGTCGGGGGTGACACCGGGAAGCCCGGTTCACTCACCCCCGCTGGAGCAGAAGATTCAGGACCCAAACCTTTGAATCTTATTATCATAATAAATCCTCTTAGCTATAATAATTTTTTTACGATAATGGGCAAGAAAGATACTGATAATTAGTTATGCTAAAATAGTTTTTTATTTCTTCCAGATTCTTTCTTTTCTACGTAATATAAGTTTTAATTGTCTTAGATCATTATTGTACCAAGGAATTCTGCTTTTAGTAAGTTGCACTGCTTTGAGTCTTAGTGGATTTATTCTGTCAGCTATTTCTTGAGTTGTCTTATACCACATCTCGGTAGGAATCTAGAGATGCTTGGGATTTAGATGGGTACTCAGTTAATTCTGACTGAAGTACTTCAGGAATTATAGGGTTTCCTATATTCAAAAGTACATAACTTTTTTTCTTTAGTTAGAGTGGGCCTGATATAGGAAACTTTAGAACAAATTAAGTAATGATCTAACCAGGGGACAGGCCAGATGTGTGTTTTTTCATGTTTAATTAGTGTTGGATTAACAAAGATTCGATCCAGAGCATGTCCATGAATATGAGTTGCCCATGGGGTTAACAATTCTAAACCTAAGGCTTGCAGGGCTTCGACTAATATACAACATGAAGAAGAAAGAGGAGATGCATTCATGTGTAGATTAAAATCTCCTAAAAGAATTGAAAGGCCTGTCGGGGTGATATTAAGAGTTAAATATTCTATAATTGGTGAAATATTAGTTTCTAATAATCCTGGGGGTTAGCGGACTGCATATCCTTTTGCTATCAGCAAGCAGGCATTCCACTTCAAGACCGTGTCAAACCACACTCTGAGAGGGTCATGGTGACTTCAGTAGCACACCTACGATCGGTGCCACTTCCTGACATTTGCAGGGCTGCCACCTGGAGTTCTCTCCATACTTTACAGCCCACTTTTGCTTGGACAAAGCCGGAAGACAAGATTCTCATCTTCGGCCAATCTGTCCTACGCACCTATTCACAACTTGACGTACCAACTACCCTTCCACCTGCCCGGTAGGGTTCAGGATGCCCTCGGCCAAAATTCACCCAGTCCCAGTGCCTTGCACACCTGGGTACATTTGGTGCATACTCTGACATCCTCAGCTCGGTACTCACCCATATGCGAGGACTACCATCCTGCTTGTCCTGTGAGAAAGCAAATGTTGCTTACCTGTAACAGGTATTCTCACAGGACAGCAGGATGTTAGTCCTCACAAAACCCGCCCGCTGCCCCGCGGTTTGGGGTTCGTTATGTTTCTTATTTAATTTTTCGGCACTTCCTGTAGCTTTTTAACAAGACTGAAGGGGGACCTCCTGCTGGCTGCAGGGTTAGTGCCATGCTGGGCATACCCAGTAGGGGCCAGTCAAATTTCTAGAAACTTTGACAAAAGTGTTCCGTGATTGGGCTCCATCCTATGATGTCACCGATATGTGAGGACTAACATCCTGCTGTCCTGTGAGAACACCTGTTACAGGTAAGCAACATTTGCTTTCTCTGCACAAAGAACCCCCCAGTCAGTTTCAGTCCCCCCCCCCCTCAAATAAACCTATCATTGTCTTTATTTGATAGCATCGTTCAACCATTGGTTCTAGATGGGAGTGAGGTCTGGAGTCTACTCAGAGTGGGACAGAATCTCAGTAAAACCCTGCACCTCCAGTTCTGTAACACACACCAGAACCACAGAAATTCCCTCCGCAAAGCAGGTAGAACATTTCCCCATTACAACTTATCAGTCAACAAAATTTATATTCAAATTGTAATGTCACCTCAGGAAGAGCAACATCCACTCCCTTCCACTGACACTTTGTAAAGTAACATAAAACTGTGAAAAAAGACCCTCAGAATCTATAAACTTCCAAGACTCAAACAGCAAAACCCTAGCTACGAAAAGGCAGCTCTACAAATATTACACCAGGCCTAAAATACCAATGCACCTCCTATTGGGAAACAGAACAAGCTGAATTGCTACAGATCCCCACACAGGAACGACACGCAAGCAGAATTCCTCCCCTCCGTCACACATTCAGAACATGGACAGACTCGCGCCTAATACAGAGCAAGGGACCACAAATCAGAAACAGAAACATGCGGACAAAACGTGAAGCCAGATTCTATAAGCAGTGCAATACTGGAGGATGAGAAATAGAAAGGCAATCCTTCCTGCACTCTGCAAAATACCAAAACAGAAGAGAGGGGACTGTGAAGGGGGTGAATTTGGAAATGGGGCTAGTGAGGAGGTAAAAAGGGGGAATGGGAATGTAGGTGGGAGATCAGAGAGACAATAAAGGGGCTTGGCCATGCCGGGAGAGGTGAATGACAGGGAAGGAACTGGGGCCGGTGAGAGAGGTCAGAGGGCTGGGAGAGGATGAGCAGAGAGGGTGAAGATGGGAGGAATAAGAGCTTGAGAGAGAAGTGAAATCAAAGGGGGAAATGAAGGGGCTGGAGAGGGGGGTGACAGAGGGAGATGGAAGGCTGGCGGTCTAAGTGAGAAATGAAGAGAGTAACGCTCCTTCCACTGCCTTTCAGCTCCTCCCCAGTCCCCTTAGGTCTTTCCATCTCACTCGCTCCCTCTCGCTCTTCAAAAGCTTTTCCTCCTTTTTAACCCTCCATAAAAGGCTTTTACGCTTTCTCACCCCTCTTCCAAGGCTTTTCCCTCTTCTCAACTCCCTCCCTTCAGATCCCCCCCCCTCTTCTGACTCCCTGCAAATGTTCTCACCCCCTCGCCCTATATGCTTTCTACCCCTCAATCCCTTTTCCCTTTGTACCTTGTACCCGCCCCTCCCAGGGCCGGTGGAAGCACTAGGCGAACCAGGCCTGGGCCTAAGGCCCCGAGTATTAGGGGGCGCCGCGAGCAGTGGTATCCCGAGGGGAGCCAATACCCATGGGCGCAGGGAGGCT
>NW_021820424.1:0-33499 GCF_901001135.1 Rhinatrema bivittatum
GGAACACAGTGGTGGCAGACAATGCCGTGAAGAGCAGTGTTAGGGGTAGCTCTCCTGCCACACAGGAGACAGAGTCAGTGGTGGCACCCCTTCCGCAAGGAACAGCAACGATGGCAGCTCCATGCCACAAAAGAGGTACTGACTGCGGCTCCCTGCCACGGAGATGGAGAGAAGGCCTGCAGCTAAGCAGGTCCACTGGAGAACATGGCAGTGGCAGCAGTGACAGCTGCATTCTTGGCTGCGAGGAAGGTCGGGGCCCGCGAGCAGCGAGCGCAACAATTAGGCTTATTGTGATAGTTTTTATTGTAATACACTTAATAAAACCCCTAATAAAATATCCATTATCTAAGACAAAGGGAATTGTAATATTCTCTTATAAAATTGGATCAGTCTTAAATGGTATAGTTTATAAGTTATCATATGCAAATTGCCCTACAGTGCAGTGGGGGAGGAGGGGTGGAGAGGGTGGAGCTCAGATTACAGGTGAGTTGGGAGGGTGTGGACAGGGAATATTTATGTAATACCTTGAAGGGGAAGGTTGACCTTGAGTTGCTGTCATCCATATTCTTTTTTATTTTGGTGGGAGAGAGATTAGGTGCTAGCTCGCAGTATCTTGAAGTATTTAGGGTGGTAGGAAGACTGGGGAATCAGGCACGAAGGCTCAGAAGGCATTTTTTTAGGTACTCAGCAATATTTTGAATATAGCCAGGTAAGTTTAAACTTACTTAGATACCTTTAAACCTACCTATCTATATTCAGAATATGTTTGGTTGTTTTAAAGGTATCCAGCTACAGCTAGCTTAATTACTTTACATGAGTATATTCAATGGAAGACTTGTTTCGCTGAATATCCAATGATAAGTTATCTGTCTAGCTTTTGCTGGATAACTTGCCTGCTCATTAGTTTATTGAATATGGACGTCACAGATTTTTTTCACTCCAGCTATTTGAACTTCAATTCCCAATGAGCTTGGGAGGAGTTAAATTATTTGCATTTTAGAAAAAAACAAAAACATCTTAGCTTCTTCAGTCAGTGTTTGGCAAAAGAAACATAATGGTGTGCCAGGAACTCACGCTGCTTCCAAGCGCTGGAGGGATGCTTCCTTTAAGATTTTATTTAATTTATTTATTTTATTTAAAAGATTTTATATACCGTGATTCGTATTTACATCACAACAGTGTACAAAGACCTTGAGTCATTCAACAAAATACATCGCAAGGGAAAACAGCAGCCATCTTCTCTCTTATGGCCAGCAGAGACCATTATGATCATAGAGCTATCTTCCCTCACTCTCTGAGAGTGGTTACAGCCCCTCTGGGGCACACCTGCCCCCAGCCAGTCCGGGCTCTCCTGCGCAGCACTTTGACCTGAGTCATGGGGACAGCCTCAGCCTCAGCTACTCTCTCTAAGTCAGTTCTTCTACAATAAATGTTTACAGCTGTCTTATACTGTGGGGGAGGGGGATCTCACGCAGAATGACTAGCTGTCTGTTCCTTGGAAGATAACCTTGTAACCTCCACAGGGTATTCAGTAATCAAAACAGAACTTTAGAATTATTACTTCTAAGACCCTTATTGAAAATGTAATTTTCACATTACCTTGTCTCCCTTTTGCCCAGGTCCTTCTTTGCCATCTAGTTTTCCCTGTTAAGGGTTAAAGCAGAAAGCAACATCAGTCGTGCATGCAATGTATTCTGCTCTTGTAGAAGGTGGTAAAGCGATAGACAGATGCAAGATACATTAGCTATAACTATATTGAGAAATGAAAGTGAACTGGCTCACTAAGCTGCCATTCTGAGGAACAGTGGGAGAGTACTGCTTTAATGTCAACGCTGTGAGAAAGATATTGCTAGACTCCATATCTCTGCACCACCTGCATGTGATGGCCACTCTCCCTCCTGAGGTGCCCTCCATATTATTCATTCTGTTCTTTCCTAAAATGGCTATTAGGATACTGCTCACTTACATCAGAAAACATGATTTTTTTTTGTCAGATCAACATTTAGAGCAAAGATTGATTCAGTATTTTAAATACCTAAGATCATGAGTTTTGGGTATCTAAAAACTTTACATGTCCAAATGTGAAAACATTCTCAGGATATTGTCAGTCAAAATAGTAATATGACCTGAGTTATTGAAGAAAAAGAACAGGTTTTAGTAGTCATTCATTTCCATTTTACTTTTGGAAGTTAAACACACGTCTGGAAATAAAAAGTATCCAGAGAGAAGTTCACTTATTGATGGCAGATAACATCCAGTTTGCTCAATATCCTATTGCATTATTGCAAATTTCATTTCCAGTCAAATCAGGATCTCTTCCTCTAGAGCTTCCTTTCCACTGAAAAACTGTGCATTGTGACTTATTTATACCTTCGCTATCATATCACTCTTCTCTCTCCTTTCCTGGACATGCCTCATTGGGGGGGGGGGGGGGGGAGAGGTTGACCTGATCCTTTGACATTCCAGCTCAATTACAATCAGAGCTGGGTTCTGGAATCATAAACTTTTATTTGTATCTACGTAGGAATCTTTCCTCTACTTTATATCCCTTCCTAAATTACTTTTGTCCAGTCTTTACAGCGAATGTCCTCAGCTAGAGAACATGCACCATGGTGGCTCCTTCTGGAACCTGAAATCATGGGCCCTAAATCAAGAGAGTAGTTCTTTGCTGTTGCAATGACTATGACACTTTACTACCCGAGGGGCTGTGAATTCTGCCTCGGCACCATCACCAGCCCCAAGTGATCAGAGGAGGAGAAGACTTGAATCGCTAAGCCATCAGGCCAGACCCTATACTTCCGTTTTTCCTGAAGACGTGCTTCAGCTGCATGGAAACTATCCTACTTCCCCCCCCCCCCCCCCCCCCCACTACTATCTTCCTCAAATTGTTTTAAAATAATAAATGTTGCAAATGATGCCGTGTACCAGAAAGGCCCTGGCATTCCGTAAATGAAACAAATTAGTGTATATTCATGACATCATACCCTGAGAGCATGAAAATCACAGCATATAAACTGGCTAGGATATCATCTGCCTTATGACAGCACTGAAAGCATGAAAGCTAAATTTTTAACAAGCCAAACCAGAATGTTAGATCAGCAAAAGTAACAAACCCCATCTTTTATTCCAATAAACAGAAAAGTACAGAATTTTGTTCCAAATTGCTATTCAAATTTAATGCTAACTTCTATAGACCAGTTTCCATAGTAGACAGAACTCTCCCTCACATAACATAAATAAACAGCTGAAGAAAAGCTGAATGGAATAATCTAATTAAACTGTTTGGGCTTATCCAAGTGCGCATCTTCTTTCTGTATGAAGTAACGCAGTGAACTGCCACAGGAGTTTAAATCAGCTCTGTTGTGCCATGGCTGTAGCCACTTTCCACTGCTTTTCCTCTTGTGAATCTCATATGGTGCTGCCTGTGGGATGCTTTCTGACACAGGGGAGGGGAATGGTGCATGATCCCCATCCTTACCTTGAGTCCTAAAAGATAATCTTTGTCTGTATTCAGAGCCCTTCTGTAACATTAGTCAACTTAAACTGAATGTTCTGCATTACTGCACTGCCATCAAATACTGTAGATACTAGTTTTTACTAATTAATTTATACTAGGCAGAATTTAACTCGTATTATTTCATCATATAATATCTGTACTAGTTCACCTTTTTTCAATCTCAGCCCCTGAGAATAATGATTTGACCAAAACACTAAGATAATCACTATTATAGCAAACTCGACTTCATCCCAGTTAGCTGATCACAGTCTAGGCTTTGAAAGCATTGTTCCTGAAAGACAGCAGTTTCTAAAAAGAATGGTTATTCAGAGAAAAAAAGAAAAGATAATTAGCATGAGTTTCCAGTCCTGACACATCTTGAAAAGGGCACCTACTTTATCAAATAGGCCCACTCCCTATGCACAAATTAATTCCATGACTCATAAGTCATATCTCTTGACATTTTAGCAGTTAAGGGGCATGGGAAAATATAGTCACCTAAACCAAAAGAATGTGCAGAATAAATTCAATGTCCACACAAAGTTCAATAATAAAGTGTATTCACTCAAAACAGCAACTCCACACTGTTATCACAACCAAACTTGTTTACAAAGCAGGTCCCCCGACACGGACCTGTGTTTCGCCACGAGGCTGCGTCGGGAAGGACAGACGGAACTTTAGTAATTCTGCGAGTGCTTAATGTTGAATATATTGCTGCAGTCTGATACTGCAGGTGAGGTAGTGGACCCTTGGGCCGGCCCACCTAGGGTGACAGGGTAGGCCGGGAGGCGGAGCCACAGGCTGGCGGTGTTCACCCAGGAACCAGGAGCCCCCCAGGAGGAGCCCGCAGGGTCCTGGAACCTTGGGACTTGGGGAATAGGCTCATGTCCAGTGGCAGGAATGGCCTAGGCCGGAACTGTAGTATAGGAAGTCCAAAAGTATAGATAGTCCGAGGACCGGCTGTACAGGCCGGGGGCCAGCTGATGACAGGACAGCGGGCGGCAGCGGGAACTGTAGCTAACCGGATACTGAGGCAAGTCTGTAGTAAGCTGGAACTGAAGCAGGCTGAAGACTGGAATGGAATTTGTAGCAGGCTGTGGACTGAAGCAGGCTGTAGACTGGAACGGAGTCTGTAGCAGGCTGTGGACTGAAGCAGGCTGTAGACTGGAATGGAGTCTGTAGCAGGCTGTGGACTGAAGCAGGCTGTAGACTGGAATGGAGTCTGTAGCAGGCTGTGGACTGAAGCAGGCTGTAGACTGGAGCAAGGTCGAGAACAAGCCGGGGTCGAGGCAGGCAGCAGACAGAAGCGAAGTCGGGAACGAACCAAGGTCAGAGGCAGGTGGCAGGCTGAAGCGAGTCAAAGGCAGTCCAAGGGTCAAGGCAGGAACGAAGAACAGACGAAGCGCAACTCAGAACTACTAGGCAGTAGTGAACCTCGTTGCAAGGCAAAGAGAAGGAGTCCGGACGCCTGTTATATCGGCCTTAGGGCGTGACGTCATCAGCGCAGGCGGGGCCAGACTTCCGGGAGCTGTGCGCACAAAGTGGGCGCCCTCGCGCGCGCGAGGCAGTGGAGAGACGGGCAAGCAATGGCGGCCGCCACGTGGAGCAGGCAGCGCCGCCGGGGTCCCAGCCATGCGAACGCGGCGTTTCCAGCGGCGGAGGTAGGCACCGTTCAGTCCTAGCGAGGGGAAGCGGCAGAGACCGCAACAGTACCCCCCCCTTTACGGCCCCTCTTGAGAGGCCCCGGTTTTCCTGGGTGGTCCTGATGGAACTGCTGCAATAAGTTTTTGTCAAGGATATTGCGGCTGGGTTCCCAGGTGTTATCTTCATCACCGCAGCCCTCCCATGCCAGTAGGTATTCCCATCTACGGTTGTGGAAGCGACGTCCAAGACCTCACGCACCTGGTAAGTGGGGTCGTCGTCAATGGGTTGAAGTAGGATCCGGGGGCGTACGGTGATAGCGAGAGAGGACCACGGGTTTAAGCAGGGACACATGGAAGACATTGAGGATTCGGAGAGTTGAAGGCAGTCTCAGCCATACGAAACCAGACCCACTCTCTCAGCAACCTGGAATGGACCACAGAACCTGGGTGCAAATCTCCGTGATGGGAGGCGGAGATGGATGTTCCTTGTGCTGAGCCAGACTTGGTCTCCTGGCTGGTAGGTGGGAGCTGGTCGTTGGTGGCGGTCGGCTGCTTGTTTGGCGGACGCGGCTGAGTGGCGTAGCTGGTTCTGGGTCCTGTGCCACAATGTCCGTAGTTGCTGCGCTGTTACTTGAAGGGCAGGCGAGGCGCTGGGGACAGCCAGCGGGAGCGGAGGTCTTGGTGGTTTTCCGTAGACAAGCTGAAACGGGGATTTGCCGGTAGCGCGTGAGCTTGGTTATTGTAGGCGAACTCGGCCCAGGGCAGTAGTTCCGACCAGTTATCTTGTTTTTCATTAACAAAGGCTCGGAGATAGGCCTTCAGGGTCCGATTCATTCTTTTGGTCTGCCCGTTACTCTGTGGGTGAAAGGCTGTGGAGAAGCTGAGCTTTACCTTGAAGCACTTGCAGAGAGCTCTCCAATAGCGTGCTACAAACTGGGGACCCCGGTCGGAGACTATATCTTGTGGGAGACCATGTAGCCTGAACACATGCTGAGCAAAGAGAAGGGCCAGTTCGAGCACTGAAGGAAGTTTAGGCAAGGGAACTAGGTGCACCATCTTTGAGAAGCGGTCAACGGTGACCCAGATGACTGTATGCCCGCAAGACGAGGGTAAGTCCACCACGAAGTCCGTAGCTATGTGGGTCCAGGGTTCGGTGGGGACTGGTAGTGGTTGCAGAAGGCCACAAGGGGATCCAGGACTGGGCTTTTGACGGGCGCAGGTGGGGCAGGAACTCACATAGGTGTAGACATCCCGCCGGATGTTGGGCCACCAATAGAAGCGGTTGATAAGTTCTAGAGTTCTTTCGCGCCCTGCGTGCCCTCCAATGAGGGAGTCATGAGCCCAGCGTAATGCCGTTAGGCGATCCCTGCGAGGAACTACAGTCCTATCCTGAGAGAGGACCGTCAAAGCGGACAGGCGAACCTTACTCGGGTCCAGGATAAATTGAGGAGGTTCTTGATCCTCCTCGACGCATGAAGTATGGGAGAGCATCAGCTCGGAGGTTCTTGGCCGCCGGCCGGTATTGCAGAACAAAGTCGAAACGACTGAAAAACAAGGCCCAGCGGGCTTGGCGGGGGTTCAGTCGTTGAGCCTGTGACAGGAACTCCAGGTTCTTGTGGTCTGTGTATACGGTGGTTGTATGCAGGGACCCCTCGAGCCATTGTCTCCACTCTTCAAAGGCGAGCTTAATCGCCAACAGCTCCTTGTCCCCGATGGAGTAATTGCTCTCGGCTGGAGAAAACTTCCTGGAGAAGTAGGAGCAGGGGAGGAGTTGACCAGAGTCAGAGTGTTGGCTGAGAACCGCCCCAACCGCTATACTGGAGGCGTCGACTTCCACAATGAACGGTCTGGAGGGATCTGGATGCCGGAGGCAAACGTCCAAAGAAATGCTCTTTTAGGTCAGAGAAGGCTGCCACCGCAGCGTCAGGCCAGTTCTTGGCGTCAGCTCCCTTGCGGGTCAGGGCCGTGAGCGGAGCAACTCGATGCGATTATCGTGGGATAAAATGTCTATAAAAGTTAGCGAAGCCCAGGAATCGCTGGAGGGCTTTGAGACCCGTGGGCTGAGGCCACTTGGTGATGGCCGCTACTTTCTCTGGGTCCATGCGGAAGCCGGTGGAGGAAATGATGTATCCCAAGAAGGGCAAGATTCAGCCTCGAAAGTACACTTCTCCAGCTTGGCATACAAATGGTTGTCTCGGAGGACCTGAAGAACCTGTGTAACGTGGCGACGATGGGAGTCCACATCTTTGGAAAAGATAAGCACGTCGTCCAGGTAGACTATGACATGTGAGTGGAGCATGTCGCGCAGTACCTCATTCATGAGGTGCTGGAAGACGGCGGGGCATTGCAGAGTCCAAAGGGCATTACCAGATACTCGTAATGCCCATCCCTGGATTAAATGCCGTCTTCCATTCGTCCCCTGGGCGTATACGGACGAGGTTGTAGGCCCCTCTGAGATCCAACTTCGTGAAGATGCGGGCACCCTGTAGAGATCCAGAAGCTCCGGATCAACGGGAGGGGGTACCGGTCTCGTTTGGTGATGGCATTCAGCCACGATAGTCGATACATGGCCGGAGAGAGCCATCCTTTTTGGCCACAAAGAAGAATCCGGCACCAGCAGGCGAGCGAGAAGGGCGGATGAACCCCTTGGCTAGGTTCTCCGTCACATATTGGGACATGGCCTTCGTTTCGGTAACGACAGGGGTACACTCGGCCACGAGGGGGCTGGTGCCCGGCAATAGGTCAATAGGGCAATCAAAGGCCGGTGCTGGGGAAGAATCTCCGCCATTTCCTTGGAGAAAACGTCCTCAAAGCTTTGGTATGGCTCAGGTAGGAGGTGCGAGGAGCAGATGTGCAGAGGTTTGGGTGGACGTGGGAGCTGTAGACAGTGTTCAAAGCAGGCAGGACTCCAACGGACCAGTTGGAAGTTATCCCATTGTATCACGGAGAATGCTGACGTAACCAAGGAAGTCCCAAAACCAACGGGTTCACCGCTCGCTCCAAGACGAGCAGGGAGATCTCCTCCGAGTGAAACAGGCCTGTTTGCAGTGTCAATGGGGCCGTGGAGCAGGTAATGACCCCAGGAAGCAGGGTGCCTCGGATCGAGGAGATCCGCAGAGGAGGGACCTTCTGTAGAGTCGGAAGGGAAAGCTGAGTCACCAGATCGGCCACAATAAAATTCCCCTCAGCGCCGGAGTCAATGAAGGCACGGATCTGGAGTTCCCCACCGGGGTATTTCAGAGTTACTGGTAGCGTGCAAAGAGGAGCTGATCCAGTAGCGCCTAGGTGTAGCTCCTCAGTGTAACCTAGGCATGAGCGTTTCCCGGACGCTCCGGGCAAGAGCAAGAAAGTGCCCCTTGCCTCCACAATAGAGGCAGAGGCCTAGGGAGCGACGTCTCTTCCTTTCTTCAGGTTAGTGGGGATCTGCCCAATTGCATGGGTTCCCCACTAGGCACAGTGGGAGGAGACCTTGGGAGCAGAGTTCTGGAGGAGGTAGACAGCTGTGGTGGGGCTCGGCGACTCGAGCGGGTTTCTCTATCCCGTTGTTGGAGGCGGCGATCCACCCTACCAGCAATGTCCATTAGATCATTTAAGTCCTCTGGAAGATCCCGACTGCTAGCTCATCCTTGATGCGACCTGCCAGACCCTCGAGGAAGATTCCTTTAAGGCAATCGTCTTGCCAACGACCTCCATGGCCAGGGTCCGGAAGTCTATATGTACTCAGCCACTGGGCGTGTCCCTTGCCGGAGGTGCAAGAGCTCCGAGGCCGCGGTGGATCGGCGTGCGGGATCATCAAAGGCAAGGCGAAGTTAAGGAGGAATTCTTGTAGGTTCTGCAGCAAGGGATCCTGACGTTCCCACAAGGGTGAAGCCCAGTCGAGGGCCTTGCTGTCCATCAGGGAGAAGTAAACACTACCTTGGCTGCGTCCGAGGAAACTGCGCAGGCAGAAGAGTGAAACGCACTTGGCACTGATTTAGGAAACCACGGCATGTCTTGCTGTCCCGGCGTACCGGGTAGGCGTGGGTAGCTGAGTGACTGAAGCTGAAGTGGCTGCGGGTGCC
Organism: Rhinatrema bivittatum; assembly: GCF_901001135.1. Taxonomy (NCBI): domain Eukaryota; kingdom Metazoa; phylum Chordata; class Amphibia; order Gymnophiona; family Rhinatrematidae; genus Rhinatrema; species Rhinatrema bivittatum. The sequence continues at coordinate 9,201 of NW_021820424.1, forward strand.
GGAGGCAACTCCCGAGTGGAAACCTCTAGACGAGAGACCAACTGTTCCACAGTGGCAGCGAGGGTATCAATGCAGTGCTGTTGCTGCTGGAGGCGTTGAGCCATCCCTGGAATGGCCTGCAGGCTTGGGGCCTCCGCCGAGTCCATGGCCTTGCAAACTGTTGCAGTCTGATACTGCAGGCGAGGTAGTGGACCCTTGGGCCGGCCCACCTAGGGTGACAGGGTAGGCCGGAGGCGGAGCCACAGGCTGGCGGTGTTCACCCGGGAACCAGGAGCCCCCCAGGAGGAGCCGTAGGGTCCTGGAACCTTGGGACTTGGGGAATAGGCTCAATGTCCAGTGGCAGGAATGGCCTAGGCCGGAACTGTAGTATAGGAAGTCCAAAGTATAGATAGTCCGAGGATCGGCTGTACAGGCCGGGGCCAGCTGATGACAGGACAGGGGCGGCAGCGGGAACTGTAGCTAACCGGATACTGAGGCAGAGTCTGTAGTAAGCTGGAACTGAAGCAGGCTGAAGACTGGAATGGAGTCTGTAGCAGGCTGTGGACTGAAGCAGGCTGTAGACTGGAACGGAGTCTGTAGCAGGCTGTGGACTGAAGCAGGCTGTAGACTGGAACGGAGTCTGTAGCAGGCTGTGGACTGAAGCAGGCTGTAGACTGGAATGGAGTCTGTAGCAGGCTGTGGACTGAAGCAGGCTGTAGACTGGAATGGAGTCTGTAGCAAGCTGTGGACTGAAGCAGGCTGTAGACTGGAATGGAGTCTGTAGCAGGCTGTGGACTGAAGCAGGCTGTAGACTGGAGCAAGGTCGAGAACAAGCCGGGGTCGAAGGCAGGCAGCAGACAGAAGCAAAGTCGGGAACGAACCAAGGTCAGAGGCAGGCGGCAGGCTGAAGCGAGTCAAAGGCAGTCCAAGGGTCAAGGCAGGAACGAAGAACAGACGAAGCGCAACTCAGAACTACTAGGCAGTAGTGAACCTCGTTGCAAGGCAAAGAGAAGGAGTCCGGACGCCGGTTATATCTGCCTTAGGGCGTGACGTCATCAGCGCAGGCGGGGCCAGACCTCCGGGAGCTGTGGGCGCCCTCGCGCGTGTGCGAGGCAGCGGAGAGACGGGCAAGCAATGGGGGCCGCCACGTGGAGCAGGCAGCGCCGCCGGGGTCCCAGCCACGCGGAACGCGGCGTTTCCAGCGGAGGAGGTAGGCACTGTTCAGTCCTAGCGAGGGGGAAAGCGGCGGAGACCGCAACATATATCACAGAATTACTAAAGTTCTGTGTCCCTCCCCGCAGCCTCGCGGCGAAACACGGGTCTGTGTCGGGGGGACCCGCTTTGTAAACAAGTTTGGTTATGATAACACTGTGGAGTTGCTGTTTTGAGTGAATACACTTTATTATTGAACTTTGTGTGGACATTGAATTTATTCTGCACATTCTTTTGGTTTATTTGAATATTGCAGCAGTTGTGCTCCTATTGTGTTTTTAAAATATAGTCACCTGCATAAGTTCTAGGAATCATGGCTTCAAAAGAGAGAGAGAGAGAGAGTAAAATAAAATAAGATTCCAGGATCAGCAGATGCATAAGAAAGAGATAAGGGGGAGAAATGGATAAGAATATACTAGGAGGGAAGAAAGGAAATGGAATTTTAACCCATGGTGTCCTTTCCCTTCCCTTTGCTGGTCTCCCTTTTTCACGTTCTTATATACAGTAAGGCTTGTGGGAATGATTGAATAGAAGGAAAAGAAAGACTAATTGTCTTGCCAGTAAGAAGCTTCTATTCTTGCTAGTAAGGTAAATGTATACATGCACGTAAAGAAATAATTTAAGTAGGGAAACAGATTATATTATATTCAACAAACTGTCTTCTATGAAGTGAAGGGGAATTATGACTACAGTTTAGGAACATGATACGACTATTTGTGCTGGGTAGCATTTAGTTGGTTTTAATCTTACCTCACATAAATAAACTCGGGAAATATCAAAAGTGCCCATAGCCTATGCTAACTTCATGTATTGCTTTTTTTGCCCCCATATAAACTTCTTGCATGAAATAAATGAATGGCAGGGCCATGATAGTTTTGTATTCAAAGTATACTGTCTGTGCCAGATAGTAAATCAGAGCGAAGCCTTGGGAATGGGGAAATGTACAGAGAGTCCTGTAGTAGCAGATGAAAACACTGAAGCAGTAGTAAACTGGAAAGCATTTCATATATCAGATGAAACTGGAAGATTATATAAAAACATAAGAAAATATAGTAACAAAGTAAATAATGACAGAAAAACACCCAGTGGTCCTTTCAGGCTGCCCAGCAAGATAGCTGTGTTCCAGGGCACAGGCCAATGAATGTGCAAACAAATGCTTCTGTGCATCGGTTTGAAATTTACTGTCCCTGTGTCTTGTTGTGTTCATGCCACTACTGGTGCCTTAAAATGTACATGCTACTGTTAGCACTTCTTTGCCCCTTCACAGTGCCTTGGAGTTTCCTTGTAATTTTTTGTGATGTTTTGCCCCTCGTATATTGCCTTAGGGGGTCATTTATCAAAATGCGGTAAGGCGTTTTCGCATGCGTTAAGGGCTTATCGCATGCGAAAAAGCCCCATTTTCGCATGCGATAGGCCTTTAAGACATGCGAAAACGTGTTTACCGCATGCGATCGCACCATATCGTATGGTGCGATGCAAATGCAGAAAACAGGGAGGAGTAGGGGCGGAGAGAGGATGCAAATGCAAAACCTGGGCGGAGAGTGGGCTGGGTTAGCCTGCCTGCGAAGAGGTATCACAGAGCCATAACGCCAATTTTAACAAACACCTCTTTCAGATGCGTTAGGCTCTGCGATAGCAGCCGGGACCATGCGGTGAGTACCTTCGCCATTTGCGATGCGGTCCGTTAGCATACACCACGCCCCTTTTGCTATCGCATGCGGTACGTACCGCATTTTGATGAATCCACCCCTTAGGCTGTTCATACCATTGCTGATGCCACTTTTCCCCACTTTCAGTGTCTTGGAGTATTGCTCCCTCTGCTGATGATGCCTGCTTGAAATTTTCATTAAACTTGGATAGATAACTCCAATGTGGGAGTGGGAAGCCTGTGTGTGTGTATGATTGAGAGAGATCAGGTGACTGGTGTGTGTTTGTGTGTGTGTGTGTGTGTGTGAGAGAGAGAAAGAAAGTGATTATGGGAATGAGAAGCCTGTGCATGTGGAGAGAACAAGCATGGTAGTGAGAGACTGGTGAGTGTGTGTGAGACAGAGAAAGTGATTATGAGAGTGAGAAGCCCGTATATGTAAGCGGAACACGGGAGTGGGAAGCCTGTGTGTGTATATGGATGAGAGAAACTGTTCAGGAAGGTGACTGGTGAGTGTGTCAAAGACTGTTTGGGAGATGGTTGGTGTGTGAGAGACAGAAACTGGTCATGGGGGCATGACTGGTATGGTGTGTGTATGAGAGACATAGGCACTAAGGAAGAGGACCATGAGTATAGAGCTTAGTCTCTACTGCGGCTTCTGCTGTGTGCTATGGCCTGCATGGAAGAGGAGTAGAGAGCTGCTGGATGGGGTAAATAAAGGTGGCTTTTTAAGTTTATTTTTCTTGATTGACTGCCATTTTAATTATTTAATATTATGTGATGTGTCTGCTTTTTTTGAAATATTTTATTGGTGTTTGGAGAATTTTTAATAGTTTTTATGAGTTTTTAATTGTTGGATGTTATTCTGTTCATAGCTGTTTTGAAACATTTATTCTGCTTATTAGTATAGTTTTACAATTATTTCTGTGTGGGGATCTATAGCTGCTTGCTAGTTCTGTTTTCCTAATAAGAGGTGTATTGGTTTTTAGGGCCTGATTTAATATTTGTAGTGTTGCCTTTTCATAGTTAGGGTTGCTCCTGTTTGAGTGTATTCCATAATACAGGTGTAACTGTGTGCGGATTAGTTTATGTGCATTACTACATATCCTAGGAGTATGTTAGGTCGGTTCTGTGTCTGTTACCGAGATGATATATTTTACTAGCATGTAAGCGTTTTATCAGTCTTATTTTTGTGTTTTCTCAAGAGGACATGCATTGTTGGTAAACTGCTGTCTTTTCATAAGTAGGGCTATTGAGCCTGGAAGAAGGAGTTTGAGTTGCTGTTACTGAGATGACACCAGAACCAGAATATCTTTTTTGTAGGGTGAGTTGTATGGGGAATGTCATAATTCTGCTTTACATCCATTATTGTGGGTCAGGGGGGTTCCCGTGGATGCAAACTGTACTTTTACATCTAGCCCCGTGACGATCATGGGTCAGTGTGTCACGCATGTGAGAACCATCTGTCAGGTGTGTCCCGACAAAAAAAGGTTGAGAACCACTGCTCTAGAAGAAAGAAGAGAAAGGGGGGATATGACAAAATGTTATAAAATAGGCTGACCGCACGCACATGTGCGCTCAATTTTAAGTGGGCACGCACCTATGAGTAAATTCTGCTTTCTTTCGCATAAGTGGGGGATTTTAATAGACATGCGCATTGTCATTGTCCATTTTCCCAGTTCATTTCCAGTTCGCTAGTTAAGATATAAGACTTCCAAAACCCCCCTGTTAGCCCCAAGCCTTAAAACCCCGCTGATCTGTAAAGTTACACAGCAGGGGAGCCCGGCTTGCACTTGTGCACCTAAGTGTTACGGGCTAATTTCAATGTGAAATCCAGGAATGCCCATGCCCCGCCCCAGATCACACCTACACTCCTCCCTTTTTTGGGGTAAAACTTTTTGTGCTCAGTGGGAGATACACGCGTATCTGGGCAGCTTTTAAAATCCACTTGGCCCGCACTGGCCTGACATATTGGATTGGCCACTATTGGACACAGGATGCTGGATGTTATGTTCTTATATTCGTGTATCCCCTAATTTCAGTGCGCATCAGGCTTTTCAAATTCACCTTTAAAATATGCAGTGAATATAAACTTAAGGGTAGAAAGGAAAGTGCTATTATTTCACTTAGTTTACACTAAAATAAGGACATAAAGTCAGATGCACTAAGCATTTTTCCTACAAAACAAAGCTAAACAATAAAAAAAAATCCTTTAATGCATCTGGCCCTTAAATATTTATTTATTTTTTAATTTTTATATACCGACATTCTTACATCCAATGTAAATCATACCGGTTTACATTAAACAGAATAGCAGGAAATAAATTTCCATAGTCTAATACAATGAACATTTCTAATTAAATTGTTAACAAGTGAAAAGAAAAGGTAAAGAATTGGAATAAAGGTAAATTACAGAAAAATATAAAGATTTTTTTTTTTTTTACTAATAGAGAAAAGTAGGAAACTGGCATTTTCAATCTTGCAAAATGTTTGTAAAATGAAAATTACTTTCATTTCATGTTTCACTAAAATTTGCTTGCAGTTTCAAAAGAACTCACCACTTTTTCTTTCCAGTACAAAGCTTTTGCATTAACTTTTATGATAAAAGTATTCACAAAGAAGTAAAAGATGACAATTATTTTTTGTGAAATTATTTGTGTAATGAACATTTTTACTCCTTTACTCTCTTCTGGCATCATGAACAAACAATTAATAATAACTTTGGGCTTTATAACCTACTTTTCCAATTATGCCCAAGGTGGCTTACAGCAATTTTAGAATTAAGTACATGTCCCTGGAGCTTGCAACCTAAGGGGGTAATTTCTATAGCTTTCACACAGAAAAAGTCCCTTTTCGCGTGTGATAGCTAGATCAGGGCAGAGTCGGGGCGGAGTCGGCAGCGGAGAGGGGAGGAGTCGGGGCGGCACTGGGGCAGGACACGGCGAAGACATCGCTGACAGCGAAAAGGTAAGGCCCCATATTGCTGTCAGTAACGCGCCCAATAACCTTACCTTTCACGGTAGCGCTATTGGTTTGCGAAAGCTGGCAGCGATTGCACTGCGGTGGTGCGATCGCTGCTGGCTTTCACAGGCCCACCCCCACCCCCATGCCCCCCGGTTACCGCGCGATTCACTAGGGCCTGTGATTTTAGAAAATCCAGGTCTAAGTGGATATCTGAGGCAATAGGAGTAAATGTGATTTATCCGAGATTATGAAGAGTATTGGTGAAGGTACTTGGATTTGAACCCTGGTTTCCCTAGCCCTCAGAATATTGTTCAAATCACGCGGCCACTCCTTCCCTGTTACATTTTCACTGGTTTGCAATATATACTGTTTTAAGAACAGAAAATATTTTCCTGTTTGATAGCAAATGTATGGTGCAATTGCCTTCCACAACACATAAAATTATGGTATATTATGACATGACAATAATTCTCAGCTCCTCTAGTTTAGAGCAATCACTACCAATAAGCACCTTGTCCATTGTCCACTGTAGTTATTGCTTAATAAGGCAAGAAGCCTGAAAAGCACTGTATTTGCAGCAAATAAATATCTTGTGGGAAGAACCCTGCAATGGATCAGTCAGCTTATCAGCATACTAAGGGCCCTATTTACTAAGCATTTTTCCCATAGATGCAAAATAGGAGAAAAGCTTTAGTAAAAAAAGCTTCTATAAAAGAAAGCCAGACAATAATATAACACAGCTTTATTAGAAAAAAATATGAAAGCAGTGCTCTTTGTTACAGTCAGGGTATATATTGTGAGGTCATTCAGCACTATTTAGCCACATGAGTATAGCTGATGCAGTTAAGTAGCGACTGCTGAATATGTACCTATGTTCAATGGCTGCTGCTTAGCTGTATAAGTCTCTTATGTGGTTAAAACGTTAGCTGCATAAGTTGTGGACGTGTAGAAGGTGGATAGGATCAGAGCAAGTTACTCGTATAAGTTATGCGTCTAACTAGGGATATTTAGTCTTAGCTGCATAAGTTATGTAGCTAAGTTAGACCTGCCATAGAGCAGGTCTAACTTATATATTCATCGGCTTAGCCATACCGCTCAATATTGCATCTAGTTAGCCAATTACGTCTGCCTAGTAACTTAGAAAAACAGTTAACATTTGAATATCTATCTCTGTATTCAGTATATACTTGTAAGATTTGGGGTTAGAACTTGGTAAGTGGTCTTGTAGAGAAAACAACTGAAAAGTAGAAAGTCCTCCAAAATTTGATTTGCTCCTTTTTTTGCTAGTACAAGATTAACTCTTGGACTTGTTTGCTCCAATTCTTTCTTTCTTTCTTTAAGAACATAAGAACATAAGAAATGCCATACTGGGTCAGACCAAGGGTCCATCAAGTCCAGTATCCTGTTTCCAAGAGTGGCCAATCCAAGTCACATGTACTGGCAAGTTCCCAAACATTAGACAGATTGCTTATTAATTACCGTAATAGCAGTTTATGGATTTAACGTCTAAGAACTTATCCAAACCTTTTTTAAACTCAGTAACACTAACTGATGAAACCACATCCCCTGGCAATGACTTTCAGAGTTTAACTATGTGCTGAGTGAAAAAGAATTTTCTTTGATTTGTTTTAAATGAGCTACTTGCTAACTTTATGGAGTGTCCCTGGTCCTTCAATTGTCAGCGAGTAAATAACCGATTTACATTAACTTGGTCAAGTCCTTTCTTGATTTTGTAGACCTCTATCATATACCCCTTCAGTTGTCTCTTCTCCAAACTAAACAACCCTAACTTCTTTATGTTAGGAAGTGCTAGGAGAGCGGTTCCACTTTCTAGGGGATTGTGTGTTCTTGGACCACGGCTCGACCCCAGAGGAACTCTGAAGAGGTGCCGAGGCAGGCGAGGCATGCCCGAGTATGGGCTGGACAAGAGCGAAGCTGGAGTGAAGACAGACGATGGAATCCAGAGCAGGGACGAGGCTGGAGTGAAGACAAGGATGACTGAAGGTACTGACCCTCCACCGGACCTGCACGCTTTGGGAAGACCAACAACGCAATGGTGGTCTTTCTTTAAGTGTTTCTTTAAGTGTTTTATATACTGTCATTCCATGTGAGAATCACTAGCTCATAATGGTTCACTTGACATCCTCCCCTTCAAGAGATATTATTTCTCCTTGGGTCTACCCCTTGTTGGCAAAGGTTCAATACCTAACAATACATCCTAGAGTTATTAAATCATTAAACAGTTTGTCGATGCCAACAAAAATAGTGAATATTTTAATTTCCTTCCATTGTTTAGCATTTTGTGTAGTCCAAAATTAATGCAGCTGCATTTTGATTAACTGTCTCTGTGGAACAATTTGTGATATCTGTGTTATAAGATTCCTTAACCAAAAAATTTTTATGGAAAGCCAATTAAATACATTTTTTTCAGTTTGATATTTTCCTGCTGTTCCTTTGGGCTTTCAGCTCAAAGTCAAACTGGACTCTGATGGCATGAGCCTCCATTCGCATTTACCTAGGATTTCCACCCTTTTTCTTATCTCCTGCCTAGATTAACCATTTTAACAATGGTCCTTAGTTAGTGGTCACACACCATGCTTCCCTCTGGAACTCAGTATGTGTGAACCCTGAATATGGCCACTAGATGTCACTACTGTAGGACAGAAACTCCCTCCAATGGGGCCTGTGAACATTACGTCCACAAGATGCTCAGCCCTTGCAGACCTGAGAAACAATTGTACCTGAGTCCTCTGAATGGCAGCAGTCACCACTTTTAGCCACTAGGCCAGACTGTTTCATATCTTCTATTAAATCAACATGTATGTAGTATTACATAACTTAAATGACAGCTTACCGATGATCCTTAATTCATGTAAAATTATGCACAAAATTACAGAAGTTAAACAGTTTCATCACATTTGTCCATACAAAGCAAGGGGAATAGGAAAGGAACAGATTCTGTGATAGCTATAGTAACAGCTCATATTTCGAGAGGCAGTGAAAAGCTTTAAAAATCTGTTGTCTGAAGTAAAATTCACTGGCTTTGCTTTAGGTGATGATCTTTGATATCAGTAGCAGTTCCATACTCACTAATATTTGTGAACGATGCTCCATTTAAACTGGAGATGACAGAGGAGTTTTATAATGTGATACTTCTACATTGTGGTACCAAAGGAAGAGGGCATAGAAAGATGTTGTAATGGATGCTTGGAAGCAGATTGATACAACTCCTGAGAAAATAATAGTTCTCATGAGTAATGGAGCTCCAACAATGATTGGAAAGACAGATGATGCAAGTACACTACTGAAATAACAAGAGATCTGATGCCAAAAAAGTTTTCACCTGGTATTTTTCATCAACTATAGCTTCCTGAATTCTAAGCCATGAATGATGTAAAGAACAAACTGATCACAAATGTTTTATGTATCCCCCAAAATATAGAGATCATTTCTTCTTATTGTTTATTGAGTCTAGAGAAAACTTAAGAGTTCTATAGTACTTGATATTTATTTATTTTGATATCTAAACCATTCTTCCAAGATCGTTCAGGGAAGGTTTCAATAAAACATAAAAACAGTCAACATATGGTGGAAGTAGAAGCAGAAGACACAAAATTAAACAATATATCAGTGAACATCAAACAGCAGTAAATACTAAAGAACATCTAAAAGAGATAGGGTCAGGTGATAAGCAAACAGCTTGCAGGAATTTATTCGACTAATTTGGAACTGCAAAAGAAATCGAGACACAGCTGAATTAAAGGTGGTAGTGTGAAATCATCAGATAATTACCCTCTTCTGACTGTAATGAGTGAGGTGGAATGTACAGTATGCGATCAACCACTCAGGCAAACAAGTGGGGACCTTGTCGTGCTAGCCCTAAATGTCAACATTAAGATGGTAACACTTAAACAGGTGCGCAGGCCCACATGTGCACGTTTGCCAGCTCGCATCCAAGGGCGTATCCATTTTATAACACATGCACGTATATGCATGCATGTTTATAAAATAGACTGGACGTGCATACATATGCACGGCCATTTTAAATGGCCGTGCACAGGTATGTGCAAATGCCTCTTCTAATGTGTAAGTGGGGGAATTTTATATGGAACAAATGCCCTTACCATTTGACATTTTCCCAGTTTATTTCCAGTTCACCCAGTTTAGGGATAGGACTTGCAACTCCTCTAATTCATTAGCCACCATTCCCTCCTGTTAGCCCTGACCTTTAAAACTGCACTACTTTGCTTATATTTTTTTTTATTTTACTACTTACACGCCATCCATGGCAGAAGTTAATTTACTCGGCAGGGGACCCTGGCACGTGCAAGGACATGTAAGTATTTGCACACACATCTCTTGGCCAGGCCCTGACCACGCCCACATTCTGCCCTGACCACGCCCATGCTCTGCCCCTTTTTAGAAACTTTTGAATTGTGCACACAGCAGGAGATGTGTGGGTCCTTGGCTGGCTTTTAAAATCCACTCAGTGTGCGCCGGCCCAACTTGTGCATGTATCTCCCGGTTTTGGCACGCTCAGGGCTTTAAACATTTGCTTTTATAGCTTTAAATTTAATATGCTGAGCAATCCACACAACCAATGAAGCAGGTTGAACCATGTTTTCTGAATTGTACCTAGCAAAGCAGTCTAGCTGCAAGGTTTTGAATTAGCTGTAAATATCCTGCACTTTTTGGTGGTAAACCCAAATACCAGATATTACAGTAGTCAACATGCAATATCACAATGGTATACAATATTTGCCCAAAGTCTGAATTAGTAAAATAACTGTTAAGTGTTCCAAATAAGAAAAGCAACTTTTTATAACAGAGAAGATTTGTCAATCTATTTATTTATTTATTTAACATTTTTCTATACCGATCTTCATGAAAAGGATTCATATCAAACCGGTTTACATGGAACTAGGGGTTTAAGTAAATAATAAATAACCGAATAATAATTATATAATTAGGTAATCAAATAACAAGTAGGTCAAAGCAAAGCAAAGTTACATATAACAAGGAGATTAAACTTGGCGAGCTAGAGTAGCCAGGAAGTAGAAAGGCAGCGAAAAAACTATAAATTAAATACATATGAAGAGTACTGGGCCTGGTGAGAGCATCTCGTCAGTTGGGCTGAGTCCGGATTGACCTTGTAGATTTTAGGGGAAGGCTTGTAGGAATAGCCAGGTCTTAAATTTTCTTAAGATTAAGATTAATCTTAATCTAAGATTAGAGATGCATAAATCTGGACACTCAGACTATGTACTTGATATTTTTTCTTGTATTACAATCCCATCCAATCTAACAAATGGACAGGGCACTTTTTTCTCCCCCCCCCCCCCCCCCCCCCAATAATACCTCTATTTATTGAGTATTTATTTTCAGTTTGCACCCATTCACCACTGACCTCACTTCCCAAATGCCCCATCACAGTCTACCCCAGGGGAAGATACAATTGAACATTATCAGCAAACATCTGAAAATTGATCTTAGCTTTTTAAATATTCTTTGTTAAAGGCTTCAGAAAGATATTACATAGCCATGGGGAGAGTAGTGCCCCTTGAGGATTCTACATGGTGTCAGGGTTGACAGAGTTTGAACTTGTTATCCTAGAGGGCAAAGGCTGAGAAGATATAGAGTCAGGGAAAGGCCAGGGCATATGTACCCTCCAGTTGCCAGGTAGTTAGACATACCATAGAAAGGTCTCATTGGTTCAGCATAGGGTATACCCTGATTGGTGATAGAATGTAACAGACATCTGACTCCTGCAGTAAGTCATCTGGAACCTCTGCTCATCTGGCTTGTTCTTCTGTGACATTAAGCTCTGCAGTCTGCTCCAGTGTTCTTGCTTTGTATCCAGCCCTACAATCCTGCTCCAGTGTTCTTGCTCTCTATCTAATTTTACAGTCCTGTTCCAATGTCCCTGCTCCACATCTAGGCCTTTAATCTTCCTTCGGTGTTTCTACTTCATGCCTCTTTCCTGGGTTCCTGATGATGAGACTGCTCCAGTATGTAACACCTATTGGAGTAGCAGATCCCTATTGCTGAGGGGTGATTGAGCTGCCTAGTGAGCAAGCCCACTAGGCCCAACCCATCAACTGGTGGAGAAACCCTCTGGTGGAACCAACTGGAGCTTCACCTATAGCCCTGGGGTTCCAGGGTCTAGCTGAACTTAGTTGGATCCCCAGCACAATCCAAGAGAAGAGTCCAGGCAAATATGGGTTGAGGCAGGTGGAAGACAGCAGAACAGGTAACAAGCCAGAGGTCAGAGTAGACAGCAGAAGGACGGAGCCCAGGCCAGAGTCAAAATCCAGGAAGTCAGTCCAAGAAAAACAGAATAGACAAACAGACAGGACCAGCAGGACAAAGAAAAATAAGGAACAAGCAGGAACTGGAGCAAGATAGGACAGGCAAGGAAATGGACTACAAATAGAGCATAGAGGAACAAGGGACAAGGGACAAGGCAAGGAACACAGAACAAAGTACAAGGCAGGAGAAAGACAAGGATAGCAACATGCACTGGAACACTAGGACACCAAGAGACCTGTTCCTGCAGTGCTGCTGGTTGCAAGAGACGTCCTTATTCACTCATGAAGGAAGGATGTGACATCATCAGCCAGCACCTCAGGAAGTCCCAGCTAGGGGACCTATAAAAGGCAGTCCAAAATTGGAGGAAATTTTATCCCGGGTCATGCAACTGGAGTTGCTTCGGAACAGAGGTGAGTCGGCATAACACAGTATTACAGCTGCATGCCGAGATACCATCCAAGCTAGGCCTGGTTTTACTGACCTTGGTTGAACCTTCATCTAGCCATCCAACCTCTTCAGGTACACCTCTTCCTATGATACCATTCACTAGTGACCAAATATACCCTGACACAAACTAGCAGATACTGACCAGAAGAAGAGATTCTAATGTTCAATATTGAGAAGCCTTCTCTTTTTTAAAGGATTAGTTGTAATGGACAGGGGCACCTCTTAGCAGGCAAATTTAGCTTCTCAAATACAGGTTCAAAACTTTCTTGTTTAGGCAGCTGCTGATCAGCATTCTCCTTTGGCTCCATCATCTGTTCTGGCTCAGCTGTGTATACTGGATCCTTCCATATCTGGTTATTATAGTATACTTAAATGGTCCCAATACCTGTTTGTTCCCCTTTGTCATTTGCTGCCCAATTGTTCCTCCTTTATACTCAGTCCCATCAGTGTCCTTCTGGTTGATATGGTATCCGAAAGAGGATCATTCTGTATCCTGATGCATGAGATCAGATTCTTCGGTACTATTTTCACAAGTAGGAATATATAGTTTTAGCTATATAAGAAGTTATGGGGTTCTTTAGATTTAATAGTTTACGTTTACATATAATTTTTTTTTTTAGTTATAGGCATGACAGCATACTTAAAAAACTCCCCTTGAGGAAGCCCTCAGCTTGTAGGTGTTATGATTCTGCCCACGGCTAGGGCCGTGGGCAGCCTCCCACCTTTTTCTTCCCCTCCTCCGCGGCCCAGAGGCCGCCGGCGCTCTCTCCGCACAGCTGGAGCTGGTCTGGTGCAGCCCTTGTGGCCAGGAGGCCGCCGACAATGTCCCCTCGAGGCCCGGAGGCCGCTAACGTTCCTGCTGCTGTCCGGTGGCAGGGAGCCACCCACAGTCTTCCCACAGCCCAGAGGCCATCCTTTTCTGCGCCTTTGCGGCTGGAGCCAACGTTTGGTCCCTCCTCTGCGGCAGGAAGCTGCCTCCAACGTCGGGGCCTCTTCTGCGGTCTGGCCCTGCTCCTGCTCTGAGCTACAGCAGGAGCCACTCTCCAGGGTCCTGTCTTAGGTGCGAGGCCGCGCCTCTCTCCAATTCTTAAAGGGCCCACAGTGGGAGTGTCCTGCGGCCCCTCCTGATAATGTCATCAAAGGTGCTCCTCTTCAGCCCTATAAGAAGGGCCTTTCTTCACTTCCTCATGGCCTGTGCAAGGAGTCAGTCCGCTCCTGGGCTCTTTTCATCTCAGCTTCTCCTAGGCACTCTGTTCTTCATGGGAATTCCTTGTCTTTGTCTTGGTCTCTCATCGGATCTTGTGTCTCCGTCTTGTAAAGTTCCAGATGTCCTGATGTTCCAGTTGTTCTTTTCTCCAGATCTCCTGATATTCTAGATGTCCTGTTCTCCAGATCCCCTGACATTCCAGATGTCCTGTTCTCCTGATGTCCTTGTGTCCAGATGATCTTGTATCCAGATGTCCTTCATCAGCAGCGCAAGTCTCCGGAAGATCCTTATTTTTAATGTTCCAAGCTCCGAGTTCCTTGCTCCAAGTCCTTACTCAGAGTTCCTTGCTCCGAGCCCCTGCTCCAAGTTCCTTGCTCTGAGTCTTGGCCAACTTCATTTCAAATTCTCTCTTAGCCTGCCTTATCAATGATTTACATTTAACTTGACAATGCTTATGCGTTTTCCTATTTTCTTCAGATGGATTCTTCTTCAAATTTCTGAAGGATTTTTTTTGGCTAAAATAGCCTCTGCCACCTCACCTTTTAACTATGCCAGTAATTGTTTTGCTTTCCTTCCACCTTACTTAATGCGTGCAATACATCTGGACTGTGCTTCTAAGAATGTATTTTTAAATGATGTCCATCCCTGTTGTACACTTTTAACCATTGCAACTGCACCTTTCACTTTTTTCTAAGTATTTTCCTCATTTTATCAAAGTTTCCCTTTTGAAAATTTAGTGTTAGAGCTTTAGATTTACATACTATCCCCTTCCAGTCATTAGTTCAAATTTGATCATGTTTTGATCACTATTGCCAAGTGGCCCCACCCCATTACCTATCTTACCAAATCCTGCATTCCACTAAGAATTAAATCTAAAATAGCTCCCTCTCTCAGTTCCTGAATTAATTGCTCCATAAGTCAGTCATTTATTCCACCTAGGAACTTTATATCTCTAGCATGTCCTGATGTTACGTATACCCAGTCAATATTGTGGTAATTGAAATCTCCCATTATTACTGCACTGCCAAATTGGTTAGCCTCCCTGATTTCTCTTAGCATTTCATCATCTGCCTGACCATTTTGGCTAGCTAGATGGTAGTATACTCCTATCACTAAACTCCTATCCAGCACATATGGGATATCCACCCATATAGATTCTACTGAGCATTTAGTCTCTTGTATGATCTTTATCCTGTTAGATTCTATACCTTCCCACACATAAAGTGCCACACTCCTACCAAGTTGATCCTCCCTATGATTGCAATATAATTTGTACCCTGTTATAGCCCTGTCTCATTGGTTATCCTCCTTCCACCAGGTCTCTGAGATGCGAATTATGTCTATCTCATCATTTACTACTATACAAATTAACTTTTCCATCTTACTACTTAGACTTCTGGCATTTGCATACAGATATTTCAATGTGCATTTTTTGTTTGCATTAACAACCTGCTTTTCAGTTTTTAATGGAACCTCTCTATTGGCATGCCCTAACTCTCTTGTTTCATTAGTATCCTTCAAAGATACATTCCTCCAAACAAAGAACTGCTGAGTGACTGTTGGCTTTCCCCCTTGTTCTAGTTTATAAGCTGTTTTATCTCCTTTTTAAAAGAATTAATTTAGTTTTTTTGCAATGGCCTTATCTTCCCTAAGAGCCCCTTTAAACCCCTCAATCATCTAATGGTCCAACCGACTCCCTCACAGGTTTCTTGCTTCAGATATATTTAAAACAAGTTTTTAGTATGAGTTTTTGCCTCTACAGCAAACTTTATTTGAAATTCTCTCTTAGCCTGCCTTATCAATGGTTCACACTTAACTTGTCAATGCTTATGCTTTTTCCTATTTTCTTCAGATGGATCATTCTTCAAATTTTTGAAGGATTTTTTGGCTAAAGTAGCCTCTTTTATCTCACCTTTTAACCATGCCAGTAATCATTTTGCCTTTCTTCCACATTTCTTAGGGGCGGATTTTAAAAGGCGCGCGAATAGCCTACTTTTGTTTGCGCTCCAGGCGCAAACAAAAGTACGCTGGATTTTAGTAGATACGCGCGGAGCCGCGTGTATCTGCTAAAAACCTGGATCGGCGCGCGCAAGGCTATGGATTTTGTATAGCCGGCGCGCGCCGAGCCGCGCAGCCTACCCCCGTTCCCTCCAAGGCCGCTCCGAAATCAGAGCGGCCTCGGAGGGAACTTTTCTTTGCCCTCCCCTCACCTTCCCCTCCCTTCCCCTACCTAACCCACCCGCCCGGCCCTGTCTAAATCCCCCCCTTACCTTTGTCGGGGGATTTACGCCTCCCGGAGGGAGGCGTAAATCCCCGCGCGCCAGCGGGCCTCCTGCGTGCCGGGCCGTGACCTGGGGGCGGGTACGGAGGGCGTGGCCACGCCCCCGGACCGCCCTGGGCCGTAGCCACGCCCCCGTACCCACCCCCAAAACGCTGCCGACACGCCCCCGAAACGCCGCGATGACCGGGCCCGCCCCCGACACGCCCCCTCGGAGAACCCCGGGACTTACGCGAGTCCGGGGCTCTGTGCGCGCCGGGAGGCCTATGTAAAATAGGCTTCCCGGCGCGCAGGGCCCTGCTCGCGTAAATCCGCCCGGTTTTGGGCGGATTTACGCGAGCAGGGCTCTGAAAATCCGCCCCTTAATGCGTGGAATACATTTGGCCTACGCTTCTAAGATTGTATTTTTAAACAATGTCCATGCCTGTTGTACACTTTTAACCTTTGTGGCTGCATCTTTCTGTTTTTTCTAACTAATTTCCTTATTTTATCTAAGTTTCCTTTTTGAAAATTTAGAGTTGGAGCTGTAGATTTACATATTGTCTCCCTTCCAGTCATTAGTTCAAATTTGATCATGTTATGATCACTATTGCCAAGTGGCCTACCACCATTACCTCTCTCTCCAAATCCTGGATTCCATTAAGAATTAAATCTAAAACAGCTCCCTTTCTCATTGGTTCCTGAACTAATTGCTTCATGAAGCACTTGTTTATTCCATCCAGGAACTTTATGTCTCTAGCATGTCCTGATGTTACATTTACATAATCCATATGACTATAAGTAAAGAATCACTTAATGTAAAAGACATAACCAGAAATTGCTTTTTCAAAACCTGTGACCACTTTATTATACAACAAATATCAACATATTCAAAGCAAGTCAATGTATTTGGCAATCACATTCTGCAAGGACACGATATCAAATTACAAGCACATTGAGTGTAGATCCATACATTCATTGTTACAAATGGTAACATAAATATACAGTTTCAGCAACTTATCCTTTAGCACAATCATGATTATAGCAAAGAACATAGAAAGCTGAAGTGGCAACCTAATAGCTACAGTACAGCTCTAATGTTAGAGCTGAGAGTAGCACAACTATGTGATGGCAAGAAGAAGGCCCAGACAGACCATGTTGAAAGAGTGCATTCAGGGGGGACAGCACAGTTCAAGAAGAAGGCAGCAAGACCAGGACCAAAGAGAGGAGCATGGAGGCCAAGGACCAGGAAAATACACAACAGCATGGAGGCAAGTACCAAGAGAATATGCAGCAGTATGGAGGCAGAAGACCTAAGAGATGACACAGCAGTATGGAAGCAGAAGCCCTGGGAAATGATAGAGCAGGATGGAGGCAGCAGCATGATGGGATGAGATGAGATGAGAGACCAGCATGGAGGCAGCAGCACCATGAGATGAGATGAGATATGATGAGAAGAGACAGCAGCAGGACCATGATTGGAGACAGCATCAAGGAGGCTGGAGTATAGGCAGAGCATAGTAGAGGCCATTATAAATAGGCAGCAGACCAACATAGGCAGAAAGTAGACCATCCCCATCATCAAGCCAGCACAGTAAATCTATAGTGAGGATGGGCCCAACTGTCTTCTTCCATCTATCTGGCACAGGAACTCTGTAGTGAGAAGGGGCCAGCAGTCTTCTTCCATCTAGCCAGCAGAGGAACTCTGTAGTCAGGATGGACCCAGTAGGCTTCTTCCGTCTAGCCAGCACAGGAACTCTGTAGTCAGGACAGGCCCAGTAGTCTTCATACATCTAGCTGACACAGGCCCAGCTATGCTTTTGTCTACAAGTCAAGTCTTGTAAGCTGGGTATATATGGCACCACTACAGCAGCCTCATGGTCCTTTTCATGACATGGCTTTAAAGTTGTGGGTGGCATATCTTTGAGGGTCTTACCCCTGGGTCTTCTCTCTGTTGCATGGTGTGGAGTCCTGGGATGCAGGGGAAGGCACAGATGGAAGCTAGGGCATTCATTGTAGAATTTGTGTTAACACACTGGCCATGTTGTTGATGGATATTGACACAGTGGTTAGAGCTTGCATGTGGGCTGCTGTCTGATCATGCATGGCCTGGGTCTGAGTGTTGACAGCCCTCTTCAAGTGCAGTAGCTTTGCCCTTATGTGGTAGAAGTGTACGCCATACCTCCTTTCCAGGTGGCCCAACTGCTCATTCATAGAGGGCTTTGTTGGTGCTGGTGCTGTGCTGGGTATGGAAGGAGCTGCAGTTTGGGCCTCCAAATGTGGCATGATGGGGCTGGTAAGCTTCTCCTGCTCAGTGCCTGCTGCCTCCTGCTGGTGATGTGGCATGCTGGAGGTAGGTTTTGATGGCTAGATTGCCTCCCACTGCAGGTTGCGGTCTTCCATGAAGCCTGATATTTTGAGGCCACATTCAGAGGGCTTGCTGAGCTGAGGAGTGTCAGCATCTGCAGCTGTTGTTCTTCAGGCTACTGCTGCTACTCCTCGTCCGCTTCACTAACCTGTGTTGCTGCATCCAATTGTAAGGTTGCATGTAAATGTAGGGCTGCACTTCTGGTCCCTGGGGTGGTGCTGCTGGTCCTTGGGGCTTGACGGCTGGGACCAGCAGATTCCTGGGCAAGAGCTGTGGAAACAAAGAAGATGACATAAGTACTAATGCTAAGAATTACAGATGTACTGACTGGCATAAGATGCATACTTTGCATCAATCTTTGTGAGCATCTTATGTGGATATATGTAACAGCACTGACATTTAGAGTGAAGGTGAACTTACCGGATGCAGCTCAAGTGGTGTCCAGCTGCTCATCCACCCCCTCAAATACATCTAGTCCCAGCCTATCAATGAGGCGCTGCTCCATCGGTGTCATGATGATGGGCAAGGGGCTCCTCCTCCAGCTTGCTGCAGATCTTTATTGTGGCTCGCCACCTTGTTTTTCAGTTGGGCCTTGATGTCACAGTACTGGTGGAACACCTACTCCACACTCCTTTTCACTCCGCTGCATTGGGATATGGTCCAGGGGATAGCGCACCAGATCTGGCCATTGGCTGCCCTCAATGTTTTAGCTGCACGGTTGCCAAAGTGCATGACATAGTTCTTGAGTGATGACCCCAGTGATGATCATGTCCTCCACATTGAACTATAAAGCCCAAAGAAGACCGTGCTCTGCTGCCTGGTTGCCATATGAATGGGGTGCTACTTCTGCTTCCAGAGAGGTGTCACATTCCTCACTCTTGCTCCCATTCTCCACTCCCCTACCTTCCTCCCCCCAATCCTGCACCTGCCCTACTAACTTCCCTCCCTGTCTATCCCTATCCTACAGTTCTTCCACTATACTCACCTGCCTAGCCCCTTCCCCCTCCCACTTCTTCCTAGCCCTTCTCTCCTATTTCTACTCCTATCCCTGCCCTTGTCCCTACTCCTTCTCCTCCTCCTACCATTTTTGCCCTCATCCTCCCCTTCCTCTCCTCATGCCTATTCTGTCCTCTCTTCTTTATCTATCACATGTGTACTGTACTGAATTTCTGGGCTGTCCCATAGAAAGGGCACCAGAACATTTCTAGGACTTATATTTGGATGTATAACTTACATTCTGATATTAAAAATAACCTTCATACAAAACACATCTGGTTGATGATGGTTCTAATGTTTCTAGTCAGGCTGTAACATAGAAGCTCAGAATATGGCAGCAGCAAAGAACCATTTGGTCTATCTAGCTTGCAGAGGTGTACTTTCCTGCTGTGTTGCCCCAGGTCTTTTATTCTCCTTCCATACACCACTCAAGTTTCTTGTTGTCTATATTTTCTTAAAATAGATGTTATCAATATTTCTATATACACAAAGGATCATTTTACAAAATCCTCTTATTTATTTAAAATATTTAGTTCTTACCTATCTACTATTAAAGGTGGGTTACAACTTTACATTCATAAAATAAACTAAAGAATATTAAACAACCAAATAACATACTTAAACTTCCTATTTTCAGAGCACTTGTCATTAATAATTTTCAAGGGTGTGTTTGGCTTAAAATTGGCGTCCTACATTATATAAAGCTGCATGGTTACTATTTTGTTTTTCAGCCAACGTTGTTCATGTCCCCTAAGGTAGAGCTTAAAAACTCGAAACGTTGGTATCAAGATGTCATGCTTCATTAGCACTACGGATATTTGCTGAAGATAAGTGATTGTGTGATTTTTTGAGAATCTAGCACTAGCGAGTGAAACCCAATATCAAGCTATAGTGAAAGCTAACTATCGGGCCGATACACTAAGGACACGTTAGAAAGAGTGCGGCAGTGCTGGGCGCACCCTCGTTTGCCGCACGCACAGTTCGGATCACATACCGCTCGATACTCTATTTAAATTACTTGCAAATGCAAGCCGCGTCCAACCCGCGTCCATGAAGCGCAATCCATTTTACTGTATAAGCGTTTTATACAGCGCCTATACAGTATCCCGGGTGCGCTGGTACCTGTCATTTCAAATGTCATTTCAAATGACATTTGAAATGACAGGTACCAGGAAGTGGATCCCAAATTTAACCAAAAGAAAACCTAAAAACCTAAAATCCCTGAATCATGGCAGGCAAAAAGCGACTTGACATGTAAAGTATTGTGAATAAGTGTAAGCAAAGAAAACTTACTTTTTCTTTCTTTCATCCCTCTCTGCCCCCCTGCCTCCCGGGGGCAGCCGGCGGTGAAAGCAGCTTCCAGCGGCCCCCTCCGGCGAAGACTGACGAACGCATGCCCGTAGTGCACGGGCGCCGTGACGTCTCGCACGCCCGTTCATACGCTTTCGCTGACTTGGGGGCCCGTCAATTTGGGCGCTCAAGCCAGCGAAGCGCATGAACGGGCGTGCGTGACGTCACATGCTGCAAGATGGCGCTGGGGAGATTTATATGGCAGATGGGGAAAGGTGAGCTACATTTCTGGAGATGAAAGACACATCCACAAATTAAAGATGCACTGGTGAGGGTTCAGGGTAAAGATTGGTTGTCCAAATACCCAACTTCTAGTGAAAGCTTCATGAGTGATAAGGGGGTGAAAGGCAAGCCCTTGTGGTGTATGTGTATATGTATTAATGTATGTGTGTGTATATATATATATATATATATATATATATATATATATATATATATATACTGTACATTATACACACATTCCAGACATCTATGAGATGTTTGAGCCTATTCGTGACTTGAACTGTGCAATCTGATCATTTATTTATATATGGGGCTGTTTCCTGTTGGTTTTGCAATGTGGGTGTGCGATCTCTGTCTCACATGTTTTTCTTAAGCCCCCTTCTTATCCTGGTTTTGGCAATGGATGTAATAATCTTCAGAAGTCTTTATCATTCTATGTTATTACCTATATAGTCTCTATTGATGGGCAGTACTTTCTACTGGTCGTAGCTCTGAAGTTGATTCTTTTTTTTTTTTTTTTTTAATCTCTTTATTAATTTTTCCATTACAATACAAATAAGGATTTACCTTACCGTAAGGTATAGCATTTAAAGATACAAACATAACAAGTAAAACTTTGTATACATCTCATTAATCCAAAAAAATTTTGCTATTACCTTATTATACCATGCACTCTAGGAGATCCATCTAATATTCAAATGGAGCATCTTAAAACTTACAAATCTAAATAAAGAAATTTAGAAAGTAGTGGGGATTTCAATCATATCCCTGAGTTTACAACAGAAAATTTAAGCAGGTATCTCTTTAGATAACAAAAATTTTTCCAATTGCTCAGGCTCCATAAACACATACCGTGTATTATCTATTGTTAGAACACATTTACATGGAAATTTAATCAATATACGTGCTCCTAGAGCACGTGCTCTGGAACATAGACTCAAGAATCTTTTTCTACGTATCTGTGTCGCTCTAACTACATCCGGGTAAACCCATATCTTTTCTCCTAAGTACAATTTATTCCTGCACTTAAGAAAATTTTTCAACAAATTATCCCTATCAATTGCTATAGCAAATGTCACTAGCAATGTTCCCCTTTTCTCTATCTGTTCTTCCTGAGAAGTTTCTAAAAAACCAGAAAGGTCTTCTAGGGGGGACATTGTCATTGGTTTTTGTTGAGTAGTATTTTTTTCTCCTTCTCCTTCACCTAATTTAATTGATTCAGGTAAAAAGTAAGCTTTAATTATATTAGGTAAATTGGTGGAAGAATAGGAGAGCACTTCCAGTAGGTATTTATTTAACTGTTCGTTAGGCGAAATAAGTTTACATTTGGGGAAGTTTATCATTCTCAGATTATTATATCTGAGACTGTTCTCTAATTTCTCAATTCTTTTATCTGATCTAGTTTCCCCTTGGATCAAAATAGCTTGAATCTCTTTCATCTGGTCAACTTGAATATCCAATTTTTGTATTTTCACTGAATTAGATAATACTACTGGATTTACTATTGTTGATTGGTCTTGAAAACCTTGAAATGCCTTATTTAAAGAAATAATTGTTTTTTCAAAAACAGACACAGCATTCCATAATACATCCAAAGTAACTACTTCAGGCTTTTCTAACAATGTAATCTCTGGTATGCTTACAGGAGCTCTCTGAGAGAATTTTACTTGACTGCCTATTTCTGTTGAACTTTCCTCTTCTATGATTACTGGCTGCAAAATGCCAGTTCCAAGAATTGTCCCGATGTTAACTTCTTTCAAGGCAGACAAAACTTTGTCGCCCTGAATCTGTCCATTCTTTACAATGGCTGTTGCTCCCTCGAACACTTCTCCCATCTGTGACATCTTCGGTCTCAGAGGGTCTGCAGTATCAGCCATTGTATCATGGACTGGCGGGGGAGGGGATTTCGTCAAAGAGTTCAGGGAGCTGCTCCTGCTCCGATGACCCAGCTGACTCTCCTGGGGCTTGAAGTTGATTCTTACTCACTGGAAAGATTCCACTGTCTTTGGTAACGTGCTCTTTGAAAAAATTCATATAGACTGGGTGCGTTTTGGAAATGAAGCTAGGATTGTATTAATTTTGAAACTTTTTCACTGGCATTGATTTGAATATTTAGAAATTGTTTGGCAGATGATGATTTTACATTGATAGGCATTGGTTAAGGAATCTATGAGTCCATGAAACCTGTTTGATGTATTCTATATTAAAAAAAAATAAACCTTTGAAGTTGTATAATTTTAAATTAAATGTGCTTGAGTATTGATGTTTTTTTAAAAAAATGTAAAAGAACTTTGAAAAGAATGTGTTTTTCTCCCACTTTATGGATTTACAAAACTATTGGTATTTGTGGATAAACATTTTCCTTTACTTGGTTTACATTTTGTCTTACTGCACAACTGGTCAGAGGAATAATGCCTGTCCTCCTATCTGTGTCAATATGTGCAGCTGCGTCCCGATGTTTCAGGAGCATTCCACCAGAAATCCCATCGTTAGTTGCGTGAATAATTCAAGGTCAAACTTGAAACAGGCACATTTTGGCCCAGTTTGAGTTCAATAGAGTTTTTGTGATATCAGTGAGGGGAAAGGAAGGGGTGAGGCTCAGTGATCTCGCAGATGAGAAAAAGGAGAGAATGGGTCTTGGTGGTATCAGAATGACTCAGCACTGTCAGCAAGGGATGGGGCTTAGTGACATAAGCAGAAAAATTGGCAGCATCACCAGGGACAGGATGAGGAGGTGGGACTGGGGCGTATTTGCAGGGGAGAGAAGGAAGAGAGTAAAAATGAGAGAGATCACACAGTGATTATGGGGTTGGGGGAAGAGGGGATTCTGTTCTTTGAAGGAGTTTTTACACATGTGCTACTTTGAATATTTTTCATTTTCTCCTGTGAATATCAGCATAGGGTGTATTTTAGCTAAGCCAATGAGCTCTTAGCCTGCATTTAAGACACTGCAACTGAAGGAATTGAAGCATAGAAAGCTTATGGTCATACAAATAGGAAAAACAAGGAATTTACAGCCTGATTGCTTTTCAAAACTGCACATAATCTCTGACTGAAGCAGAGTGTAAACCTCAACAGGCTTTAAGAAGTATCATAAAACTGAATGTTTTCAGCCGGTGTTATTACAGTTCAATTATTGTTCGTACTCACTTGGTTTATCAATTAGCATCTTGCTTGTATAATGAGTATGCTGTTGTGGAGTCACCTGAAAAATGCCATTTTACTGTATCCAGTCCAGATAAATGTAATTTTATAAAATTCTTTCACCTCCTACTTTGACTATGAAATCAAAGAAACTTGTGTATTTTACCAAAGGCTTACATTAGAGACCTGCAGCAGTTTT
>NW_021820425.1:0-33268 GCF_901001135.1 Rhinatrema bivittatum
GAGAGGAGAGTAAGGGTTTTGCGTATAGAAGAGGCAAGAGGAGAGTAAAGGGTGTGTGTGAGAAGGGCGGGATGCGTGTGGAAGGGGGAAGAGGAGAGTAAGGGATGTGTGAGAGAAGGCCAGGATGCTTGGTGAAGAGGAGAGTAAGGGGGGGGGTGTGTGAGAGAAGGGAGGGATGCATGTGGAAGGGGAAATAAGTGAGTAAAGTGTGTGTGTGAGAGAAGGGCGGGATGTGTGTGGAAGGGGGAAGAGGAGAGTAAGGGTTTTGCATTTGGAAGGGGGAAGAGAGAAGTAAGGGGTGTGTGTGAGAGAAGGGAAGGATGCGAATGGAAGAGGGAAGAGGAGAGTAAGGGGTGGGTGTGAGAAGGGCGGGATGCGTATGGAGGGGGGAAGAGGAGAGGGCGGGATGTGTGTGGAAGGGGAAGAGGAGAGTAAGGGGTATGTGAGAGAAGGGCAGGATGCTTGGGGAAGAGGAGAGTAAGGGGTGTGTGAGAGAAGGGCGGGATGCTTGGGGAAGAGGAGAGTAAGGAGGGATGCGTATGGAAGGGGGAAGAGGAGATTAAGGGGGGTGTGTGAGAAAGTCAGGATGCGTATGGAAGGGGGAAGAGGAGAGTAAGGGGTGTGTGTGAGAAGGCCGGGATGCTTGGGGAAGGGGAAGAGGGGAGAAAGGGTGTGTGTGGTGTGAGAGAAGGGAGGGATGCATGTGGAAGGGGGAAGAGGAGAGTAAGGGGTGTGTGTGGGAAGGGGGAGGAGGAGAGTAAGGGTGTGTGTGTGAGAAGAGCGGGATGCGTGTGGAAGGGGGAAGAGGAGAGTATGGGTGTGTGTGAAGGGCGGGATGCGAGTGGAAGAGGGAAGAGGAGAGTAAGGGATTTGCATTTGGAAGAGGAAAGAGGAGAGGAAAGGGTGTGTGTGAGAAGGGCAGGATGCGAGTGGAAGGGGGAAGAGGAGAGTAAAGTGTGTGTGAGAGAAGGGCGGGATGCGTATGGAAGGGGGAAGAGGAGAGTAAGGAGTGTGTGAGAGAAGGGCGGGATGCGTGTGGAAGGGGGAAGAGGAGAGTAAGGGATGTGTGAGAGAAGGCCGGGATGCTTGGTGAAGAGGAGAGTAAGGGGTGTGTGAGAAGGGCGGGATGTGAGTGGAAGGGGAAGAGGAGAGTAAGGGGGGTATGAGAACGGGATGCGTGTGGAAGGGGGAAGAGGAGAGTAAGGGGGGTATGAGAACGGGATGCATGTGGAAGGGGGAAGAGGAGAGTAAGGGGTGTGGGTGTGTGAGAAGGGCAGGATGCATGTGGAGGAGGGAAGAAGAGAGTAAGGGATTTCCGTCTAGAAGGGGGAAGAGGATAGTAAGGGATTTGCGTTTGGATGGGGGAAGAGGAAAGTAAGGGATTTGCGTTTGGAAGGGGGAAGAGGAGAGTAAGGGGTGTGTGAGAAGAGCGGGATGCGTGTGGAAAGGTGAAGAAGAGAGTAAGGGTGTGTGTGTGAGAAGGGCGGGATGCGTGTGGAAGGGGAAAGAGGAGAGTAAGGGTTTTGCATGTGGAAGGGGGAAGAGGAGAGTAAGCGGTGTGTGTGAGAGAAGGTCAGGATGCGTATGGAAGAGGGAAGAGGAGAGTAAGGGGTGTGTGTGGGAAGGGGGAAGAGGAGAGTATGGGGTGTGTGAGAGAAGGGCGGGATGCGTATGGAAGGGGGAACAGGTGAGTAAGGTGAGTGTGTGTGAGAGAAGGGCGGGATGCCTGCGGAAGGGGGATGAGCAGAATAAGGTGTGTGTGTGAGGAGGGGAAGGAGCATGCATGAGGGGAGGAGGGGAAGAAGGGAAGTGTTGGGTAAACACCTGAAAGCTGGGATAAAGAATTGGGACATAGGAGGGCAATGAGGAAGAGCAGAAAGTCATCAGGGATAAGAGTCTGAAAGAAAGGAACGGACAAGGGAAGAAGAAAATGTAGAAACCCTGCAAATGAATAAATAAGAGAAAGAAACATGAAAATAATTTTAACTAAAGGAATCAAGGAAAGGAGAAAGAAGACGAGGAAAGGTAGTAAGAACTGAAGGACTCTACAAGAGTCAGAAAAAGGATTAAAATGTTATTGGATGGGGAGAATTTAATAACTGAAGGTGTTTAGGAGGATAGATTATGACCCTCAAGACGTTGCAGGGTGGTGATTTTGGTTTTTTTTTAACTTGTAGGAATGGTTATATGGGTGTGTGGTCAATAGATGAAGTGTGAATTGTTCCTGTACTTTTTTCTCTGTGTATCTTGTTAGTGAAAATTTGGATAACTAAAAGTGAAAATTATAAATAGTTTTTATGTCACTTTATTATTTTGAGATTATAACGGTGAGATATGCATGTAAAATTGCCTTACTATTTGAAGCATATCCTTAATGTGATATGATTGAGGCATTTCCTGGAAGGACTGGGGCGAGGGTGGGGGGACTGCAGTGCATTGAAAATCTGCCCCTTATAGATTCCTCCCCCTCAGCAGCTCTGCTCTCTCTGAGGATGGAAGGACTCGGCCCCTGTGTGTTGGGCAGGGGCAGCAGTCAGAGACCGCTTCCCCTCTCCCTGCTCTGTCCCAAGCCACCTTCCTCTCTCTTTATTCCTCTCCCTGCTTATGTCCCCAGCCTTCCCCCTCTCTCCTGCTTTCCCTGCTTCCCCTCTTCCTACTTTACCTCCCTCTCTCCTGATTCCTCTCCCTGATATCTCCCCAGCCTGCAGCCTCCCTCTCTCCTGATTCCTCTCCCTGATATCTCCCCAGCCTGCAGCCTCCCTCTCTCCTGATTCCCTCTCCCTGATATCTCCCCAGCCTGCAGCCACCCTCTCTCCTGATTCCCTCTCCCTAATATTTCCCAGCCTGCAGCCTCCCTCTCTCCTGATTCCCTCTCCCTGATATCTCCCCAGCCTGCAGCCTCCCTCTCTCCTGATTCCTCTCCCTGATATCTCCCCAGCCTGCAGCCGCCCTCTCTCCTGATTCCCTCTCCCTAATATTTCCCAGCCTGCAGCCTCCCTCTCTCCTGATTCCCTCTCCTTGATATCTCCCCGGCCTGCAGCCTCCCCCTCTCCTGATTCCTTCTCCCTGATATCTCCCTCGCCTGCAGCCTCCCTCTCTCCTGATTCCCTCTCCCTGGTATCTCCCCGGCCTGCAGCCTCCCCCTCTCCTGATTCCCTCTCCCTGGTGCCTCCCCCTCTCCTGAGTCCCTCTCCCTGGTATCTCCCCAGCCTGCAGCCTCCCCCTCTCCTGATTCCTTCTCCCTGGTATCTCCCCGGCCTGCAGCCTCCCTCTCACCTGATTCCTTCCCCCTGATATCTCCCCGGCCTGCAGCCTCCCCCTCTCCTGATTCCCTCTCCCTGGTATCTCCCCAGCCTGCAGCCTCCCCCTCTCCTGATTCCCTCTCCCTGATATCTCCCCAGCCTGCAGCCTCCCTCTCACCTGATTCTCTCTCCCTGATATCTCCCCAGCCTGCAGCCTCCCCCTCTACTGATTTCCTCTCCCTGATATCTCCCCGGCCTGCAGCCTCCCCCTCTCCTGATTCCCTCTCCCTGGTATCTCCCCGGCCTGCAGCCTCCCCCTCTCCTGATTCCCTCTCCCTGGTATCTCCCCAGACTGCAGCCTCCCCCTCTCCTGATTCCTTCTCCCTGGTATCTCCCCGGCCTGCAGCCTCCCTCTCACCTGATTCCTTCCCCCTGATATCTCCCCGGCCTGCAGCCTCCCCCTCTCCTGATTCCCTCTCCCTGGTATCTCCCCAGCCTGCAGCCTCCCCCTCTCCTGATTCCCTCTCCCTGATATCTCCCCAGCCTGCAGCCTCCCTCTCACCTGATTCCCTCTCCCTGATATCTCCCCAGCCTGCAGCCTCCCTCTCTCCTGATTCCCTCTCCCTGATATCTCCCCAGCCTGCAGCCTCCCCCTCTCCTGATTCCCTCTCCCTGGTATCTCCCCAGCCTGCAGCCTCTCCTGATTCCCTCTCCCTGGTATCTCCCCAGCCTGCAGCCTCCCCCTCTCCTGATTCCTTCTCCCTGATATCTCCCCGGCCTGCAGCCTCCCTCTCTCCTGATTCCCTCTCCCTGATATCTCCCCAGCCTGCAGCCTCCCTCTCTCCTGATTCCCTCTCCCTGGTAGGCCCGCAGCCCTCAGCCTCCCTCTCCAGACATTAGGAGAGAAGCCGCAGCAGGATGCTGTGACTGTGGTGCTCTAAGAGGACATGAGCTTACTAGATTCAGATTCAGTAATACAACAAGTGCTTAAAATAAAAAATAGAAAATAAAATTACAGGGTACAGACAGGACAAACACAAGGACAATTCCCAGATCCTGGTGCTGGTCCACATTGTCCCTGGTCTGGTTTCATTTCTGGCCAGGTGGCAGAAATGAAACTGCGATAGCTGCAGTTTTCCCGTCGATAGCAGGGCTGAATTAGCCATGCTGTATGGGAACTGTCAATCAGGGCCCAGGAGGCGGAGCTTTTAGCAGAATCAGATCTCTGATCGCCTGCGGCTGCGCGTGGGTTCCCGCGCAGCAGTAACGGTTCTCCTCAGTCTGTTTTTTTCCGCGCGCGGGAGCGCACGCGGAGCCCTTCTTCTCCTCAGAAGAGACAGAGGAAAAAAAAAATGTCAAAACCGCAGTCGGGGTTTAAGCCTTGCCCCTGTGGCAAGATCATGTCCATCACGGATGGACATGATCGCTGCTAACGATGCCTAGGCCGCGAGCATCCTCAAACCGACTGCGAACACTGCGACAGAATGACGCTGAGAGCTCGTCGTCATCGAAGCTATCGCTGGCTGGCAATTGCTGAGAAGACTTCGACCACACATTCTTCGCCGGGCCCAGAAACTAAAACTTCGACGGCGAAGAGAGCTTCCTCCTGGGATCCTCAGTCCCCGAAGGTAAGGGACGCAAAGAGACGACCCAGAGCAACGGAGGACCAGGGCCCTGGTCACTCCGAAGGAGGGGACGACGGGTTACAGGGACCATTCAAATTGACTGAACCCGGTTCCCAGAGACCTAGGGAAGAAATTCCAGTCAGAGCCTTGTTACTATCCAAGGCCAAGGGTCCGAAGCCAGCAGCGGCGCCGAAAAAGCCACAATCGAAGGGTGAACCCTTGTTGGCGCAGAGAAAGGCATCACTGCCTATTTCCTCTAAATCGGCGCCGAAGACACATCCGGTGCCGAGGTCACTCCAGGCGCCAGGGAGCCGACCGGAGCCGGACTCGGACACGGCGCGGGCTCAACCGGAGCCGAAGGATCACAGACCGGCGCCGAAACACTCGGCGCCGAGACCGGCGCCGAAACACCCGGAGCCGGGGCGGGCGCCGAAGCACCCGGAGCCGGGGCGGGCGCCGAAGCACCCGGAACCGGGGCGGACGCCAAAACACCCGGAGCCGACACGAAAGCCGAAGTCCACGGAGCCGTCTCCGCCTCGGAGACAAGAACGACCAGGCGAGAAGAAAGCCCGGGATTCAGGGTCACGGGCGGTGCCAAGCACTAGTTCGGAGCCGCCTGCAAAAGGGTTTTCTAAGCGGGATACATCAAAACTGAAAGCGCAGGGTCCGCAGTCGGATTCGACAAAAGCCACGGACCATAACAAGCGTAAGGTCAGCAATCCAACGGTTCAGGAGCCACGACCGCTCGCAAAACCGACCACTCTCCATGGATCGAGATATTCCCACTCAGGAAGTGAAAGCTCCCGAGACCGGGACAGATACACCGAACAGCCTGGGTTAGACCAAAAAGCAAGGGACGGCAGGGCGTCCTCTTCGAGAAAGAGGAGCCATCATCGTTCGCCTTCATCGCCCCCCCCCGGAAAGACATCAGGGCGAGGCAAAGAGGCACAGAGGCACACATCGCCACCATCGGAGGTCTTCCTCCTCTTCATCATCTCATGTTAGGAGTAGCTCCAATCGTTCTGCCTCCTCCTCGCACAGGGTGATTCCTATCTCCTCGTCGCAGTCCCCTAACACTGTAGACTCAGCACATTCTAGGAGTCACAGTGAAGCAAGTTGGGGGACTCATCCTGAGCAGACGAAGGAGGCCAGTCCTCTTCCGTTCCACTCACTTACGAGGACCCAACCACCACCAATGCCACAACACGCTTCTAAGGCGTTCTGGGACCTAACACAGTCTCTGGCAGGATTTTTTGAATCCCTGCAGTCCACATACACCCTTCCTCCAGAATCCACTACTCCGAGGAAGTCGACACGCACCCCACCGCAAACGCCACTGAGTAAACCGGCCTCTATTGCTCCCTCTCCACCGCTGTATGCAGTCTCGCCGTCCCACCATACGGAGTCCATATCACCACACTCTTCGCCGGCGTCCTCGATGGGCTACCCCTCAGACCCACCGGACCAGCCAGCGGAACCGTACTCTCCCCCAGAGGATCTCACGTATCCTAAATTTGTGGACAAGATGGGTAACATCTTGAAGCTTGATGTGCAGAAATTGCCTGAACCAAGGGCGGAAACGTTTGGATTGTTAAAGATCTTCGACGCCCCTGGGGAGCCGTCAGCCTTACCACCGCATACAGTGTTGCATGGCGTTCTACAAAAATCATGGGACACCCCCTATACTCTGTCAGCAGTATCCAGGAAAACAGACTTAAAATTTAAGCTACAAAAGCCATCCTTGTATTCCATGCCACAGCTACCACATGAATCTATAGTGGTAGAGTCCGCACTCCAAAAGTTTCGAAAGGCGAAGACGCATACTTCGGCTCCGCCTGGAAAGGATAATAAGTGTCTCGACGATTTTGCGAGAAGGATTTACCAAAACGCGATGCTTACAGCCCGAATTAATCACCACCATTTCTATATGGTGCAATATTTATACGAGTGTCTGCAAGCCACCAAGGGCATGTTTACAGCAGGGGGAGAAACAGTTCCGTCCCCGATTGCGGATATGGAGGAATGTACACGTCATATGCTACGAGCGGTGTATGAGGGATTTGAGACTTCTGCAAGAGCTTCCGCTATGGCAATCTCCGCCAGACGTCTGGCCTGGCTCAAGGCTAGTGCCATTAGAGAGGATCTACATGAAAAGTTGGCGAATTTACCATGCTCGGGGGATAACCTTTTCGGAGATCGGTTACATGAGACCGTGAGTAAACTAAAGGATCAGGCGCTGGCGGTCCAATCGCTGACAGCTCCACAGCCTTCGAAACGATATTTTTCAGCACGCCGGCAACCTTACAATAGACGACCGTACAGGTCGTATCAGACCTTCAGACCACAATCCTTCACCCCTTACCAGAGGCAAGCGCATAACAATGCGCCTCAACAACAACAGAGGAGAGGAAAACCTCGAACGCAACGGCAACCACAGCAGCAGCAACAGACGGCAGTCCCAAGCAAAACGACTCTGTCTTTTTGACTCCATTGCCACCTCTACCTCCATCCCTACCGGAACATCCCCCGGGCAGGGTGACAGCTTGTTGCGATGCGTGGAAATCCATTACGACAGATCAGTGGGTTCTAGACATAATTCAGGACGGATATCACTTACACTTCCTCTCCAAACCCATCGTTCCTCACTTTCCCCCGAAAAGGGGAAAACCTTGTCAAACCCAATTGGCCCAGGAATTGACCAAACTACTTCATCAAAAAGCAATTCTCCCGATTCCTCACGGCGAACAGGGCCAAGGGTTCTACTCCCCATATTTCCTCATCCCAAAGAAATCGGGGGGCACACGACCCATCCTAGACCTACGGGAACTCAACAAGCACCTAGTCCGAGAAAAATTCAAGATGGTGTCCCTGAAGTCCATCCTCCCCTTACTTCAGCACCGGGATTGGATGTGTTCAATAGACCTCAAGGATGCGTATACCCATATTCCAATCCACAGATCATGTTGGCAATACCTGTGTTTCCAGTATCGCAACCAACATTACCAATACAGAGTGCTACCTTTTGGACTGTCGGCAGCACCCAGGGTGTTCACCAAGTGCATGGTAGTAGTGGTGGCTTATCTTCGCTTACAGGGTCTAACAATATTTCCTTACCTGGACGACTGGCTACTAGTAGCATCGGATCCGGTGCTTCTGGAATCGCACCTCAACATTGCAATAACCTGTCTGCAACAATTGGGATTGATCATCAATTACCCAAAATCCAAGTTACAACCCTCACAGATTCTGCAGTTCATTGGGGCACGTCTCGACACGAGTCAAGCCCGAGCATTCCTTCCGGAGGACAGGAGACTGATCATCTGTTCCCTGCTCTTAGCCCTACAGAGCATGCAAACATCTACGGCTCGAACGGTGCTCCGTTTGCTGGGTCATTTGGCGGCTGCGAACTTCACAGTCCCCAACACGAGACTCCATATGCGACGCCTACAGTGGGGTCTGAAACGTCAGTGGACTCAACACGCTCAACCTTTACACACACGGGTGGTTATAACCGCCCAGATGAGACAGGACATCGCATGGTGGCTCAAGGCACCAGTAATGACCAAGGGGGCTCCATTCAACCCGCCGCCGCACAATGCAGTCCTTACGACAGATGCCTCACGGAGGGGCTGGGGAGCTCATCTGGACTGCCTAGAGACACAAGGCCTCTGGTCGCACGACGAACAACAGTTGCAAATCAATCTGTTGGAACTCAGAGCAATTCGAAACGCCCTACTCACCTTTCAAACTTACCTCCGGGGCCGGAGGGTCATGATATACACGGACAATCAAGTAGCCATGTTCTATATAAACAAACAAGGCGGGTCCGGTTCCTGGTCCCTCTGCAAGGAGACGCTACAGATTTTCGCTCACGCCCACAGGCACTCCATTCACCTACAGGCCTCTTACCTGCCGGGAATTGCAAACACAAGAGCGGACAGACTGAGTCGCGTATTTCACCCGCACGAGTGGAGGCTCAATCCCGAGGTCCTGCAGGAAATTTTCACCAGTTGGGGTACACCGACGATAGATCTGTTTGCCACGGAAGCCAACACTCAACTTCCTCAATTTTGTTCCATCCGACCCAGTCAACACAGATTGGCTCAGGACGCCTTCCTGATTCCTTGGAACCTAACTCTTCTGTACGCTTTTCCGCCGATTCCATTAATCACGAAAACGTTGCAGAAATGCATCACAGACGGCAGTCAACTCATTCTCATCGCACCAGCCTGGCCGCGTCAACCGTGGTACAGCTACCTCCTACGTCTATCGGTAGAACAGCCGATCCACTTCCCGGACCGTCCGGACCTTCTCCTGCAAGACGACGGCCTTCTCATCCATCCACTTCTCTCATCCCTCCATCTGACTGCGTGGAGATTGAGCGGGCACTATTAACAGAACAGGGAGTTTCCCACACGGTACAAGCTATTCTTCTCGAGTCCAGGAAACCATCCACCAGAAGAAGTTACTCTTTCAAATGGAAGCGCTACTCTACCTGGTGTGGGGTACGCAACATTTCACCAATCGAATGCTCCCCCACTGCCTTACTGGACTATTTACACTCGCTCTATGAATCGGGACTGGCCACCTCCTCGATCCGGGTCCATCTTAGTGCTATTGCAGCGTATCATAGGCCACTAGATAATCACTCTGTGGCAGAACATCCGCTTCTATCTAGATTCTTCAAGAGTCTCCTACACTTACGACCACCAGTGTCTAAACCACCGTTTCCGTGGAATCTAAACTTACTGCTGGAACAGCTCATGCTATTTCCATTCGAACCCATGGAATCAGCACACATAAAGTACCTCACGTGGAAGACAGTTTTCCTAGTGGCGATAACATCTGCCCGTAGGGTGAGTGAACTGCAAGCGCTAGTGCACTACGAACCGTATCTGCAGTTTCATCATGATAAGGTTGTCCTACGAACTCATCCTTCATTCCTTCCAAAGGTAGTGTCTACCTTCCATCTCAAGTCAATCTATTAACTTGCCGATCTTCTTTCCAAAACCTCATTCGAATGAGAGGGAACGATTACTACATACCCTAGATTGCAAAAGGGCATTAGCATACTATAAAAGAAGGACACACTCCCTCAATAGATCTTCGCAACTGTTCCTCTCATTTAACCCAAACGCTCCTGGCCTACCAGTAGCGAAACGCACCATCTCTAGCTGGATTGCGCAATGCATCAGATACTGCTATGCAGCAAGGGAGATGCCACTTTCTTCAACGCCAAACGCCCATCAAGTGAGAGCAATGGCCACATCGTTGGCTCATCTACAGAACGTTCAACCAGCGGATATCTGTAAAGCAGCCACGTGGTCCTCGCTGCATACCTTCACATCCCACTATTGCATAGATAAGCTGTCTGCGGGAGATGCCATACTAGGGCACTCGATTCTACACACCATGTCTAAGTAATAGCCACGACTGACACGCTATTACACAGCTTACAAAAACATTTGACAATGTATACGGGAGCTTTGGACTCCCATACAGCATGGCTAATTCAGCCCTGCTATCGACGGGAAAAAGCAAGTTTGCTTACCGTAAACGGTGTTTCCGTAGATAGCAGGATGAATTAGCCATGCTGACCCACCCACCTCCCTGTCAGTCGTGGGGTTTTTTCCCGCTCCGCTCCAGCTTAAATACAGACTGAGGAGAACCGTTACTGCTGCGCGGGAACCCACTGCGCAGCCGCAGGCGATCAGAGATCTGATTCTGCTAAAAGCTCCGCCTCCTGGGCCCTGATTGACAGTTCCCATACAGCATGGCTAATTCATCCTGCTATCTACGGAAACACCGTTTACGGTAAGCAAACTTGCTTTTCTCTTCTTTTCCCAGGTTTATTCAGTTTTCCCTGCTCCTTCCTTTGTGGGAAGTTTTGGATTTTTCTCTCTCTGCCCTGGGAAATGTGCAGCTCTGATCTCTTTGTACTTTGCACAGCGCGGGAGGAAATGCATTGCTGTTTTCTCCTTCTCCAGTGTTTGTGTTGCTCACAGACGGGCCGAAGCAATATCGTTGCGTTAAAAAAAAAAAAAAAACCCCTGCGTCTAAACTGGGCGCACGTTTCTTGAACTCGCGCGCATCCAGATCTCCTCGACACACGGCGCAATAGGCTAAATGAGCTGCCGCGCTAAAAGGGACTCGCAGTGGATAATTTGTGCGTCCCTAAGCGCTCTGCGTTGGGCGCCCGGGAGACCTGACTGTGCATCCAGAACAGCCTGGCCAGAGCTCCCTCCCTATCCCCCCGGCAGGGCGGTTCCTAATTGGCTCTTTCCACTGTCACTTGTCAGTGAATGGACCCAATCCTCTTTCATTGGCAGTAAGTGGAGGAGTGAATAAATTAATATTAAGTGCCTGACACTTTAATTTATTCACAGGCCAGGGGTTCCAATTGGGCCAGACCCTTGGGGGATCCAGAGAAAGCAGCATCCCCTATGAGAAGGAACCGCAAAAAACAGGATTATTAAAATTTTTTTGTTGAGCCCTTGAGCGCGGCATGATTCTGCTTCCTGTGGTTCCTTCTACTTAATGTCGCCATGATACTAATAGGTGGAATCACAGAACGCTGGATTTTGGGGGTAGGGGGGGTGGTGATTGGTGAGCCCTTGAGTGAGGGATACCTTTACGCCAGCTCCCGGGCAGGCGTTAAATTTGCCACGTTAAAAGGGGGGTGGCTTGTACGACAATTTTTGGCATGGCGGGGCGGTAGCTAATAGCCTCATCTACATGGAATTTGTATGTGATGAGCGCTGTTGGCTATGCGCTGGGTTGGATGCATGTGTTAGCTGCACTAATCCTCGTATTGAATTGGGGGTTATTTTAGGATGTGCAGTAGAGTGGTGATCTGTGCGCTAGCCTGAGCGCGCTATAGTGCATTGGCCAGGGTTTACAGTTAGTTTGTCGCTGCATACTTCTGTTTCTATTCTGTGGTCACTTATCCTGTATTTGGTGAGGGTCTGTCTGTGTATTTACATGTGTGACCGAGGTGAGGGATTCTGCTAACGTAGTTTATTATTCCTGGGGGAATTCTGTGCACAAAAACTTTATATTGGTCAAAATAACATTATTTACATGACAGTCTTTAAGTAATTACATTTTAAATTAATACAGAAAAAAGTTATTTCCTAGCGTGTAGCAGATGGATTCAGGACCAATGGGTATAGTGTACTCCTGATAGCAGTTGGAGACGGATCAGATTTCAATCTGACGTCAGCCCCTAGTACATATACCCCTGCAGGAAGTGCAGCTCTTCAGTATTTTCCGTCTCCATAGCAGTTAAGGACTATACACATGCTTGCACAGCATTAGAAAATCCAAACCAAAAAAAATTTAAGAAGAAAGAATCTTAACTCTAGAAATGAACCCCGCTCTCCTGCGGTGTACCTAAGGGTCCCTCCCCCAGTCGAGAATTCCTGAGGTGATTTCTGAGATCCCTCAGAGGTAAGCCTCGGTCCGATAGCCGGTCTCTGGCGTGGACATAGCCACCAGGAATGGGAGTGGCTGAGAGGCAGCAGGTGCGATATCAAGCGGGGCGGTGAAGGTAATTCTCCCTCTCCCCCCGCAGCCGGAGACCGCCCGGCACCAGACCGGGAAACACCGAGACAAGATAAGGTAGAAAACTTTGTCTCCCGTTTCCGAGGCTCTGACAACAGGACAGATCGCCATATGGCATCTGTCCCATCGGGTTGATTAGCTCCGTCTGGGCTAGACCCCGATCCAGCTCGAGGGTCTTTCCACGTGGAGACCCTCCGGGAAGGGGGGGGTGTCGCCATCTTGCTCACGTGGTCGCCGGCACCATTTCCCCTTGATCACCGTTCTATCCGCCTCACTGAGCCGTGCGCATAGCTGCGAGCCGGGCACATAACTTACTTGTGCGCGCAGAGGGCCGTGCGCACAGACCGGGTTTTCAGCAACCCGAAGTGCACAAACCATGGTACCACTGACCAAGAAAGCCAAGGCACAAGCCCTCTACCCAGCCTGCCACAAAAGAGCTGTGCAGCATGAAGAGGCTACGACCCTGTGTCTAGAGTGCGAGGCGAATCTGGGTGAACCAGGGCAAGGCCGTCCCCAACCAGTACTGGAGTCCAGATCCACCAATAGTACCGCGGACTTCTCTATCCCCAGCTCGGCCCCTCCTCAGATGGGGCCCTCGGAACTCGGCTGGGTTCAGTTTAGACCCAGGAACCTTTTCCTGGGTAGAATTCTTTAAGGGTCTACAAACCTTTGTCCACATGCAGCCGGCGCCACCGATGCCACAGCTTCCACCGGAGGACCCTAACCTCCCAGGGCCCTCTCTAACTTCCAGAGACGTGCCTCCTCCGGCCAAAAGCCTCTCCATAGGGGACACGGATGCCTCGGAGGAAGATCAAGACTCTCTGGAGGAAGGGGAAATCCCTCCAGGAACGGAACCTTACCGAACCATGATGTGCTTCTTCTCCAAAGATGAGCTACCAGACCTCGTGTCTTTCAGCCTGAAGGAGTTGGCCATCCCAGGCACAACCAGAGATGAACCCTCTTCTAGTAGGGCTCCGTCAGGCCTCACGCCATTTCCCATTGCTGCAAGCCGTACAGCAACTGATCGACCTGGAATGGGATGCTCCGGAGACAGTTTTTCAAAGGAGGGTGGGCTCTAGAAGCCCCATACCCACTGGATCCCTCAACCAAAGAACTCCTGGTGTTTCCCAAAGTGGACGCCATGGTCTGCGCGGTCACAAAGCGCACTATCATTCCAGTCGAGGGAGGAGCGGCACTCAAGGATTCCCAGGACAGACATCAGGAATCCATCCTCAGTCATTCGACATATCAGCTATGTCACTGCAGATTGCTGCCTGCTGTGCCATGGCGACGCGTGCCTGCTTGTCACTGACCAGGAGCGCCAACACGCCCATCGAAGCACTAGAACCTGCAATATCTTTCCTCACGGATGTGGCCTCCAACCTGGTGCACACCTCAGCCAGGGGCATCTCATCCATTGTGGCAGCCAGAAGACAACTCTGGCTCTGAAGTTGGTCAGCCGACGCAACCTCCAAGACGAAACTCATGAGAATGCCCTTTAAAGGAGCCCTCCTGTTCAGAAGTGAACTGGAGAAGTTACCTTGATTACCGGAGGACAAGAACAAAAGAAGCCAACGTCCCTCTCCCCGAACATCCAAGGGCAGAGGATCGCAGTGTTTTAGACCCTACAAAAATATATATCAAGCATCTTGCCCCGCAGGCAGGGGCCAGTCCGTTCGGAACAAACACAACCAGAGGGGAGCCGGCGCAGGCACAGGCCCCAGCCACACCCCTCAATGAGAATCAGTTGACCCATCCACAGGAAAAAGCCATAGGGGACAGGCTTGCCCTATTCTACCAAAGATAGGTCGAGATAACGTCGGACAAGTGGGTCCTAACCATCTTTCGAGAGGGGTACCATCTGGACTTCTACAGCACCCCTCCGGACAAATTTGTGAAATCCCCCTGCCATGCCCACTCCAAGAGGACGGCAGTGGAAACCACACTGACCAAATTGCTCACCTTAAAGGCCATAATGCTGGTGCCCACGTAACAACAAAATTCTGGGCACTATTCCATCTATTTTATCGTCCCCAAGAAAGAGGGAAAGTTCCAGCCCATGCTGGACCTCAAGTCTTGTCAACCACTACCTGAGGTACCACACTTCCGCATGGAAATCCTACGCTCTGTCATAAGGGCAGTACAGCCGGGAGAATTTCTGATCTCCCTGGACCTGTCAGAAGCCTACCTACACATCCTGGTCCATCTCGATCATCAGCACTTCCTACGCTTCACGATTCTGGACCACCACTACCAGTTCCGGGCGCTACCCTTCGGGCTAGCCACAGCCCCTGGGGACGTTCACCAAAATCATGGTTGTAGTTGCGGCGATCCTGAGGAAAGAAGGAATCCTCGTACATCCATATCTGGACGATTGGCTGATCAGGTCAAATCGCCAGAGGAAAGTCATCAGGCGACAACTAGAGTCAAGAATCTACTGGAGAACCTCGGGTGGGTTTTCAACACAACCAAGAGCTGTCTGCAGCCCTCCCAATTTCTAGAATATCCGGAAGTCCGGTTCGACACCAAACAAGACAAGGTCATTCTTCCTCCTACAAGGAGAAGAAAACTGATGAGCCAATTGCGAAATCTGCTAAGACGTTTTCGCCCCAAAATATGGGATTATCTCCAAGTCCTCGGCCTCATGACATCAACCATGGAAGTGGTCCCATGGGCAAGAGCTCACATGCGACCGCTACAGCGCTCCCTACTGTGACACGATGGAGCCTGATGTCCCAGGATTACTCCGTTCGCCTCCAGCTCCCGTAGGAAGTGCAGACCCAGCTTCAATGGTGGCTACAAGAAGACCATCTGAGCAAGGGAGTAAGACTATCCCCACCGACCTGGATCTTGCTCACCATGGATGCGAGCCTACGAGGGTGGGGAGCCCACTGCCAGGAACTGACGGCACAGGGGCAATGGGACAAGGAGGAGTTGGGATGGAACATCAACCGACTAGAAGCCCGGGCAGTCAGGCTAGCCTGCCTATGATTCAGTCACAGGCTCCAGGGCGAATCTGTCAGTCATGTCAGGCAACGCCACAACAGTTGCCTACATCAACCACCAAGGAGGAACCAGAAGCCAACAAGTGTCCCTGGAAATAGACCCCCTAATG
Organism: Rhinatrema bivittatum; assembly: GCF_901001135.1. Lineage (NCBI taxonomy): Eukaryota > Metazoa > Chordata > Amphibia > Gymnophiona > Rhinatrematidae > Rhinatrema > Rhinatrema bivittatum. The sequence goes on from NW_021820425.1 coordinate 15,546, forward strand.
GTATGGACGGAACAAACCTACAAAGGATCTCAGCCGCCTTCATCGTGGGAAAAGACAACGTCACTGCAGATTACCTCAGCAGAGAGAGTCTAGACCCAGGGGAATGGATGCTGTCGATCACAGCCTTCCAGTAGATAAACCACTGGGGAACACCAGCCATGGACCTTCTGGCAACCCGTTCCAACGCTCAAGTTTCCAAGTTCTTCAGCCGCAGGCGAGAACCTCAAGCTCAGGGGATCAACGCCCTCGTTCAGGCCTGGCCACAGGAGGACCTGCTGTATGCCTTTTTCCCATGGCCACTTCTGGGTGGGATCATCCGCAAGATAGAACACCACAGGGGGCTAGTACTTTTATAAACCGTGGAGATAGAACTTGTTTCTGTGCAACGGTATATAAAAATTGTATATGTAAATAAATAGTGACCCTGGACTGGCCAAGAAAGGCCATGGAACGCAGACATGCGAAGACTGCTGGCAGGGAACCCCCTGTGTCTACCCCCACACAGGGACCTGCTCCAGCAGAGACAGATCCTCCATGAAGACCCAACTCTATTTTCTCTTATGGTCTGGCCATTGAGAGGACGCGCCTGAAGAAGAGCGGATACTCGGGGGCGGTGATTGACACCTTGCTCCGAGGACTCATGTTTTCCACATCTCTAACTTACATTCGAATATGGAGAATATTCGAAGCTTGGTTTGAAGACCGCGACATCCTCACACAGACAGTCAAAATTCCCACGATCCTGGAATTTCTGCAGAATTGTTTACAGAAGGGGTTGTCTCTCAACTCTAAAGGTTCAGGTGGCCGCGCTGGCCTGCTTCAGAGCCAAGGTGGACTGCATCAGCCTAGCTTCCCATCTGGACGTCTCCCGCTTCCTGAGAGGGGTCAAGCAGATCCGACCACCCCTAAAATGGCCAGTACCCCTATGGAACCTCAATCTAGTACTCGACTTCCTAGCGGGAGCCTCCTTCAGACCTACCTGCAGTCTGTCCCTACGACTCCTAACCTTGAAGACTGAATTCCTAGTGGCAATATGCTCAGCCCTTTGCATCTCCGAGCTTCAGGCATATCCTATCGGGAACCGTTCCTCGGGTTCACACCAGGATCCATACAGCTACGCATTGTCCCCTTCCTTCCTTCCTTCCAAAGGTGGTTTCTCATTTCCATCTAAACCAAACCATCTCGCTGCCATCTCCAGACGAGCATAGGGACTCTGAAAATTCACTCCTTCTTCGCCATCTTAACGTCTGCAGACTCCTAGTCTGATACCTGTAAAGATCAGAATCCGTACGAAAGACGGACCACCTATTCGTCCTTCACAGCGGGAAGAAACAAGGGGAAGCGGCCTTGCAGGCAACCCTAGCCTGCTGGATCAAAAAAGTAATCAAGGCGGTCTATGTAGAGGCAGACAAGCCTCCACCTCTATAAGTCAAGGCCCATTACACAAGAGCCCAGGCAATATCCTGGGCAGAAACCAAGATGCTGTCACCCGCCGAGATCTGTCGGGCTGCAACATGGTCCTCCATTCACACCTTCTTGAGGTTCTACCGCCTGGATGTCCAGGGCCGGGAGGACACAGCATTCGCAAGGGCAGCCTCCCACCCGGTTCGGGAGTAACTTTTGTACATCCCATTGGTCCTGAGTCCATCTACTACACGCTAGGAAATGGAGAAATTACTTACCTGATAATTTTGTTTTCCTTAGTGTAGACAGATGGACTCAGCATCCCGCCCACGGCTGCCCCAAAATCCGAAAACCTCGGATGATATTCCCCGAGAACAAGATAAACACGGGTAAGCCAGACTTTACCTCTAGTTAAGACACCCATTATTGCCAGGTGTCGGCGTTTCTTGGTTGAGTGCACTGGCGGTCTCCAGCTAGAATCCACGTCAACCAGTTCGAGTTAATCAAGTTAACCAAGTTATCCAAACACACACACATCCACAATTGCTTTTCGAGGAGAATACTGAAGAGCAGAGCTTCCTGCACAGGTATATGTACTAGTGCTGATGTCAGATTGAAAGCTGATTCCGTCTCCAACTGCTATCAGGAGCACACTATACCCATTGGTCCTGAGTCCATCTGTCTACACTAAGGAAAACGAAATTATCAGGTAAGTAATTTCTCCATTACTTAAAGATGCAGAATTTTAAATATTTTGAGCAGAATTTCACTCTCCCTAATGCCCTGGCCACTTTGCCCTCTCAGGCCCCAACTCCTCCACCTGCCAGTATCTCTCCCCTCCACCTCTAGGTTCAATCTATTCCACTCTATCGCCATTCCCAGAGTTTGACCCCGTTCTCAGTACTGCCCCTCGCACAGGCTCCCCCTGTCCCTTCCTCTCTCACACACATGCTCCCTCTCTCTAGTACACATGCACACACACATCCCCTCGTACAGGCTCCCTCACTCTCTCTCGCGCACACACACATCCCCTCGTACAGGCTCCCTCACTCTCTCTCGCGCACACACACACACACATCCCCTCATACAGGCTCCCTCACTCTCTCTCGCACACACACACACATCCCCTCATACAGGCTCCCTCACTCTCTCTCGCACACACACACACATCCCCTCATACAGGCTCCCTCATTCTCTCGCACACGCACATCCCCTCATACAGCTCCTCACTCTCTCTCGCACACACACACACATCCCCTCATACAGGCTCCCTCACTCTCTCTCGCACACACACACACATCCCCTCATACAGGCTCCCTCTCTTGCATGCGCACACGCACAAGCTCCCTTTCTCTCTTGCACATACATCCTCACACAGGTTACCTATTTCTCTCTCACGCAGCCCTTTACACAGGCTCTGTCTCACACATACACATCCCTTCACACAGGCTAGCACCCTCACATACACACAATCCCTTTTCATACACATGAGCACCCAGTCTCTCACACACATACACACTCCTTCACAATCTCCTCATATAGGTCCCTCTCTCTGAAACCCACATTCAAGCATCTCCCCTCTTACCTCCCATGCTCTCTCACACCCTCCTGCTCTGTCACCCTCCCTTCATATAGTCTCCCTCTCTGAAACCCACACTCAAGCATCCCACCCCCACCCCTCTTACCTCCCATGCTCTCTCACACACACCCCTCATATAGGCTCCCTCTCTCTGAAACCCACACTCAAGCATCCCCCCACCCACCTCCCATGCTCTCTCTCACCCTCCCATGCTCTCTCTCACCCTCCCATGCTCTCTCTCACACACATTCTCTCTCACCAGCATGCCGCAAACGGAGCGTGTCCCGTGTGTGCCGCGAGACGCGCTCCGTTTGCAGTGAAGATGAAGGCCCAGGCGCGCCGTTCGCAGCACACAGGGGCCTTCCTTTTTCACCGCGAACGGCGCGCCGGGCCTTCATCTTCGCCGTGAACAGAGCATGCCCCCGGCACATGTGGGATGCGCTCCGGGCTCTCCTCTGCTATTTCCTGCGCAGAGGGGGAATTCTGCGCTCCACAGTAGTGCAGAATTCCCCCAGGACTAACATTGTGTGTAAGGATCTGTAGCAGTCCAGCTTATTCTGTTTTCCAATAGGAGATAGATTTGTTTATTTAAAAACATTTCTAATTCACGTATAACAAAAAGCTCATTATATAGCTGCTCCAATGCATGTTCTCATTTCATAGATTAGATTGTTGCTGTGTGAGTTTTGGGTGTTAGTGCTGTTTAGGTGTGATGGGTTTGATACAAAGGTGCTGAGAGTGTTTTCTGCAGGGTTTTGTGTTACTTCCCAGAGTGCCCAGTACAGGAGGAAGTTAACTCTCCAGATTCTCTCTTTCTCTCATCCTCAGCCCGACCTGTCTCTGACGCAGACTACATCGAATAGAAAGGGAAAGTCTAAATCTCGCCCGTCTCCCATGGATGTTCCTGTCGGACCGATGGATGGTTTTATGGATTCTGAGACTTCAGAGGACCCCAGGAACGAGATTCTGCCTTCTCCAGAGCCAGATCCCTCCTTGGTGCAGCCTCTGGCAGAGCCCCCGGGATCAGAGGAGGGGGCAGGGCTGGCTCTGGATCCCCTGCAGCCCAGGACCTTGGGCTCTCTGTGGATGGTTCTGGTGCGGCTGGAAGCGACAATAGGCAGCAAGTTGGAAAGGATTCAAGGGGAAATCTCCTCGCAGGAGAAGACAATCTCTGCTCATGGTAGACGGCTGCAGGCGCTGGAGAACAAGGTAGGACATTAACTTGCAGAATCTTCTGCATCAGTTCAGGGTAGTGCTTTGCTTAAAAGGAAAATTAAGAAGCTAGAAAATGTTGCCACATAAAATATTTTAGAGTTATCAGCTTTCTCACAAGTGATAATATTTTGCCAGGGGAGGCTTTGCAAATATCTAAGGAATCTCTTCCTCCAATTACCAAATTTCTTTTCTAATGAAAATTTAAATTTAAGAAGATCTTCAGACTCTTGGTGAGCCAGAAGAAGCAAGGAGGGTCACGTGATGATGTGAGCCAAAGAGGACGCTTTCATCCTTTCTCTGCTTCCCCAGAATCGATTGCTATCTTATTTTTCTCCGCTCCTCTCGCGTCCACGTCGATTGTGCCGTTTATGCAGCAGTCTCCATCAGGCTTGCCAATTTAAAAAGTGGCAGGAAGGAAAAAGAGAGAACCCGCGGGACAGAATCTAAAATGGCGGCTCCCTCAGACTCGGCAGGTGGAAAAGCTGCCAACGAGACGCGATAAGAGGAGATTAAAGCAGTCGTTCTGGCGGCCCTGGATGATAGGCTGCCGGGAAATCTCAGCGCCACTCACGGAGGTACGCTCTGCACTGGCTGATCTCGATCCTGCGCCTCGCACGGGTCGAGTCTCGATTCTGGAAGATGACTCTCTCTCGCGGTTCCTGCTGAGATGGCGACCCTGGGAAAAAAACAGTGGCAGACCAGGCCGCCAAACTTGGATGCCTTGGAAAATAGGTCTAACCTACGATTCCTCGGCCTTCCCGAGACTATTGCAGACAAGAATCTCGGGACCTTTCTGGAAACCCGGCTTCCAGAGATCTTTAAACATTCCGGAGTTGAGCTCAGCCTTTCGGATCGAAAGGGCCCACTGTCTGGGATCGCGTGAGGAGCAATTCTCCATCCGAGGATTGTAATCACGAAAATTTTAAAGTTTGCCCATAAGCAAATTATACTTCAAGCTTACCGAACATGCCCGGATATCTCCTCCAGTTCTCAGCGGGTGAGGATCTTCCAGGATTACTCCGCCCGGGTGTCAGCTCTGCGTCGCGGGTTCTCGTTGATCTGTTCCACTTTGTTCAAGAAGCAGATAACGTTCTCCCTTCACTTTCCAGCCAGATTAAAGGTTTGGCCTGCCGATCGGGTCCGCTTCTTTGACTCTGTGGAAGAAACTCAGAAAAACGTTTGGACTCAATGCTCCGCTGACGTGTCTGGGGGCTGGAATCTTTTTTTTTTTTTTTCCGCCCTTGGTGTTGCTGGGGTTTCATATTGGCAGTGGAGGCCGTTGTTCGGCATTCTCTGAGACTGTTTGTTTTTTTCCTGAGGATTAGATCAAGTCCGCATGGCTGCTGTGGGTTCCAACTCCGATGGTCTTTAAAGGCATTGTGGATCCTTCTGTTGCTCAATTTGCCTTCTGTGGAGATGCTTCCCATCTTTGCTTCACCTGCAGCGTGTTCCCGAATGATACCTGGTCCACCTAGAACAGTGGAGTCTTTGCTTCATCAAGGCAGCAACATGTTTAAATATTTTTGGACTGGTTGAGACCTGGGTGCCATTATTATGCTCCATTTTATTTTATTTTGTTGTTTTTTTTATTCCTCTGTACATTATTTTATTACTCCTTACACTCTGGTTTGGGTTGCACGAGGATTATCAACCCTTTTTCTCTCATTTTTGTTTGCATATTTCTCTGCATTTTTTTTTTTTTTTATCTATTTCTATTTTGTGCGGTAGTTATTTATATTACTGTTCATGGGACGCAATGATTACCTTGATTTTGGCTCCCGTGTTCTCGGGTTTTGCTTTATTTATTTATTTATTTAGGTTTTTTTATATACCGGCATTCGTGAAAAAAATCACATCATGCCGGTTTACATTCGAACAAGGTGTGCCAAAAACTTTACCTATTATGGGGGCGTGCCATCCGATCACATCTAGGACATGAGCTCTATCCCCTGTTGATTTTGGGGATTGTTGATTTTCCTAAAGTTATGGGAGGGGGAGGGAGGAAGGTACTTTTAGGTCTCAGTTCTGGGATTTTCCACTGGTCCTTTCCTGGGAAGGGGAGAGTACTTTGGAACGGGCACTGACAGATAGTTTGGGGGCTCTCTGTTGTGTTTATTAATGATGGGTTGCTAGCAGAATGGATAGGACCTCTGGGGAACTCTTTTCCTCGCTAGGAAGTCGTCTACTGGACTTGCTGGGGGGCCTGGCAGAGAAGTATAGCGCACCTTCTAATCTTTTACTCACGACGCACAGCGCTGACTTGTATGTCCGGCAATTCCTAGAATGTCGACGGTTTGGGTTCCCCTGTAAATAGAGTGAGGTTTTGTTTCATCTAAAGAGATGAGATGCCACCATTGCTTGGTTGCAAGGAACACATCTCGCAGCGGTAGAAAGCAAAAAGCTAAACAAGGGATGGGTGAGTGCTCGCTATTTTACGGCTGCTAAGGGCAAGAAAGCAGGGGCTGCCATACTTATTAATAAAACAGCTAACTTTCAGGTGCATAAAACCTTTCATGATCTGGCTGGCAGATTCTTGCTACTTACAGGGTCCCTAGATGGAAAAGAGGTATCTCTATGCAATGTATCTGCTCCTAATAATTATTCTCACGATTTCTTTATCTATGTTCTCACCCAGTTAGCACACATGCTCAGGGGTTTTTTTTTGATAGTGGCCGGGGATTTTAACTTGGTTCATGATCCATAGTGGGATAAGTGTCCCCCAGGAGTGGCCTTTCTATGTGCCGAACGGGGTCTTTTGGATATTTGGCAAGTTCCTCATCCCAAAGAGAGAGGGATTGCACCCAGAAAAGCCACTTGTGGAAGAAGCAAGCGCTCAGAGACGGTCCTAGGACAGACGTTAGTGCCTGTTATGAATACTACCCTCTGAAACCCTCTCCTTATTTGTTGATTTGTGGCTATGAATGTTTCTTTTGTACAAGGAACGACGGTATATAAAATTTCCAGAGCTCATGCTTCCCTATCGCGGATTGATTATATTCTGGTTGCTCGAGAGGGGCTTTTCTTGTATCTCTCCCCCAAGCCATTTCCGACAGTGCTGTGATATGGGTTGACCTTCAGTTCTCTGCTTTAGATCCCGGGGAACGCTTTTGGAAATTCCCGAGCTTTTTACACACCGACGTGGAATTTCAGTCATTTCTTCAGAAACATTGAGAGGATTTTACTGTTCATACCCATCAGTATTTGGTAACCCCCCAACCATGGAAATAACTAGAAATGGGAGCCGAGTTACTGCCCAGAACACCAAACTTTTCCTGCCCTGCTATTGATTTGATTGATTGTATTTTGTTAGTCTGCTAATTTTGAAAAACATCTCATGGCGATGCACACACAGACATTGAAATGTCTAATTGTATGTTTGGGATTTGGCACTACTGCTACTGTTTATCATGTTTAAAGCACTGCTAAACTTACACAGTGCTGTACAGACACACATAGGAGACGGTCCCTGCTCCAGGGAGCTTACAGTCTTGTCAAGGCAAATACGCACAACAAACAAGAATCTGGAAGAAGTGTCTTAGAGAGAAGTCCTTTTCTGGATTTCAAACTGGTTAAAAGACAGGAAACAGAAAATAAGATTTAATGGTCTGTTTTCACCATGGAGTGCCTCAGAGATCTGTATTGGGACCCGTGCTTTTCAATATATATATAAATGATCTGGAAAGGAATACGACGAGTGAGGTTATCAAATTTGCAGGTTTATTATTATTTATTTATTTAGTGTTTTTATATACCGATAATCGTTTGGAACATCTAATCGGTTTACAGTGAACAGCAATTCAGCAACAGGCTTTACATATAACTTGGTGAACAACAATTCAGATACAGGCGAAATAAATAATACTAGGTAGTTAATGTAACTAATGGGTGCGATCGGAATAATTACTATGTAGAATTTTGTTTAGAAAAGTCAATATATGACAAAACTACATACATGTACATATAACATGGTAGTCAAAGTAATTAATAGCTATGCATGGCATATTTACTCAGTGGTGTAGATTATCAAAATAAATAAATACATACCACAGCTGAGAAAGTGACATGTAATTGGCGAGATATTGGTAACTAAGGAAAGGCGATGAGGGGAGAGGGTGACTAAAAATAGGGGGGGGAGGGAAGTAATGAAGGATGGCTCAGGTGGAGGCCTGCTTGAAGAGCCATGTTTTGAGGTTCTGTTTACATTTCTTGTAACATGGTTCCTGTCGCAGAGTGTGAGGCATGTTGTTCCATAGGGAAGGGCCAGCAGTGGAGAGTGCACGATTAGAGGTGGACTTCAGTTTCAACAATTTGTGAGAGGGTGTGTATAAGGTAGCCGCGTGTTGTTTTCTAGTGGGTCTGCCAGTCTCGTAGAAGTAGAGGTGTTCCTTGAACCATTGCATGTCATTGTTCTAGAGAGATTTATGAATAATAGTGAGTGTTTTATATTGTATCCAGGATGTTACGGGTAACCAGTGCAAGTGTTTGAGTACAGGGGTGATATGGTAATTTTTGTGTACATTCGTGAGGATTCGGGCAGCAGCATTTTGGAGTATCTGTAAGGGTTGGATCGTGCTTTTTGGGAGACCTAGGAGAAACGGCATTGCAGTAATCAATTTTAGACAGAATGATGGCTTGTAGTATGGTGCAAAAATCATTAAGGTGTAATAGGGGTTTGACTTTTTTTTAATGTATGGAGCTTGAAGAAGCCATCTTTAGGGTTGTGTTGATGAATTTTTTTAGATTAAAATGATTGTTCTAAGATGACGCCGAGACTGCGAACATGAGAGGCGAAGGTGTTGGGAGGTGTAGGGGCATTGATTGAGGGTGGACTGAAGGTGATAGTGTTTGGCGAGATGGCTAGTAGCTCGGTTTTTGCAGTGTTAAGGGCAAGGAAGTTGTCGGTGAGCAGAGAGTTGATAGCAGGGAGGGCTGATTCCCAGGTCTTGATTGCATTAGGTAGTGTGTCAGTGATTGGTATGAGAATCTGAATGTCGTCAGCATATATGAAGTGCGGAAGACCAAGGCCAGACAAGAGACGGCATAGGGGGAGAAGATATATGTTGAATAGGGTGGAAGAGAGAGAGGAGCCTTGTGGGATGCTTTGTGCCAAGTTATATGAATTAGATTTGCTGTTCCCGAATTTTACTCTGTATTGTCGATTTGCTGAGGAAAGATTGAAACCAGCTTAGGGCGGAGCCTGAGATGCCAATTTCATGGAGGCGATTGATTAATATATTGTGATTGACAGTGTCAAAGGCGGAAGATATATCAAGTAGAGCAAGGATGTAGGACTGACCATTGTCTAGGGCTTTTAATATGTGGTCGGCCAGGGAGATGAGGAGGGTTTCAGTACTATGGTGTTTACGGAAACCATATTGGGACGAGAAGAGGATGTGGTTCTCATTAAGGTAGTCTGTAAGTTGGTGATTGATGATTTTTTTCTAAGATTTTGGATAGGAATGGGAGGTTGGAAATGGGGCGAAAGTTGGCAGGTTCAGTAGGATCAAGGGAGGGTTTTTTAGAATGGGTTTTATGATGGCTTGTTTTAGTTGGTTTGGGACAGAACCAAGTGATATAGAACTATGATGATAAGGGAGATAGGTTTGGCAATTGTATTAGGGATGGTGAGAGGGTTTTGTGGGCATGATATCAGATGGGTGTACTGCTGGTTTGATTTTCTTCAGGATGGACTCTACTTCTATTTCAGTGGTGTTCATAAAGAACGAAAGGTTAGGAGAGGATTCGGTTGCTTGAGTGTTGGTTGGGGTGGAAGAAGGGTTGTCTACAGTCTGTGTAGAGAGGGTGTTTGTAGATAAGTGTGGTATAGGGAAGCGCAACATAATGTTGAGGATTTTGTCATGGAAGTAGCGGGCGAGGGTTTTCACAATGGCCTGGTCATCAGATTTGGGGGTGGTAGGGGAGGGTGATTTGGTTAAGCTGGATGCAAATTCAAAAGAGAGCTCAAGCATTAAATTGGTATTGATGGATTCTTTGGGCGTAGAATTCCCTTTTAGTTTTATCAATAGCATCTCTATAGGAATGGAGGTAGATTCTGAATTTTGCAAGTTGGGAGGAGGTAGGATCTTAGCGCCAGCTTTTTTCCTTTTTACGGAGGGTGAGTTTCATGTTTTTTAGTTCAGCAGTATACCATGGCTTCTTTTTGTGTTTTGCTGGGTTGATTTCTCGAGTCAGTGTAGGGCATAGTTTGTCGGCAACTGTGCCAGTTAGTTTGTACCAAGAGGAGATAGCAGAGTCCGCGTTAGTGAGATCTAGATTGGAGAGTTCCTTAGTGAGGGGCTGGTATGGAGGTCATCACTTTTGCATGGTCCTGCGGAAGTGGATGGTTTTTTGGGTGGAGTGGAGTTACTGGTGTTTCTTATAGAGCAAGTAAGTGTCGATGCGGTAGTGGTCGGACCAGGGGATAGGTGTGCATGCGGGGGGGTCAGAGTGGATGAGGGTGTTAGTGAAAATGAGGTCGAGGGTGTGGCCTGCTTTGTGAGTGGGATCGGTAACAGGTCTGACATAGAAGCCTTCCATCTCGCTTTGGCTGTATGCTTGGAATAGACTTTGAGTCCACAAAATTGTTCAGAGTAGTTAAATCACAAGTGGATTGAGATAAATTGCAGGATGACCTTGCGAGACTGGAAAATTGTGCATCCAAATGACAGATGAAATTTAATGTGGATAAGTGCAAGATGATGCATATAGAAAAAAAAAAAGAATGTTTTAGGCGTTATCACCCAGGAAAAAAATCTGGGCGTAATAATTATTACATTGAAATCGTCGGCTCAGTGTGCTGTAGTGGTCAACAAAGCAAACAGAATGTTAGGAATTATTAGGAAGGGAATGGTGAATAAAACGGAAAATGTCATAATGCCTCTCTATTGCTCAATGGTGAGGACCCGCACCTGGAATACTGTGGTGCAGTTCTGGTCGCCGCATCTCAAAAAAGATATAGTTGCGATGGAGAAGGTACAGAGAAGGGCAACCAAAATGATACAGGAGATGGATTGGCTCCCCTGTGAGATAAGACTAAAAAGGTTAGAGCTGTTCAGCTTGGAGAAGAGATGGCTAAGGGCGATATGAAAGAGGTCTACAAAATCATGAAAGGACTTGAAAGGGTAAATGTGAATCAGTTATTTACTCTTTCAGATAATACAAGGCCTAAGGGGCACACTATGAAGTTGGAAAATAGCACATTTAAAACAAATCGGAGAAAATTATTTTTTTACTCAAAGCACAATTAAGCTCTGGAATTCATTGCCAGAGGATGTGGTTAGTGCCGCTAGTGTAGCTGGGTTTATAAAAGGTTTGGATAAGTTCCTGGAAGAGTCCATAAACTGCTATAAATCAAAAGGGAATAGACACTGCTTGTTGCTGGCATTAGTAGCATGGGATCTGTTTAATGTTTGGCTACTTGCCAGGTACTTGTGATTTGGATTGGCCACTGTTGGAGAATAGGGTATTGGGTTTGATAGGCCCTTGGTCCGACTCAGTATGGCATATCTTACTTTCTAAGTACTTAGGATTTAAAAACAGCTTCAAGAAGGTGAGTTCTTAAACTAGATTTCAGTATGGCCAGAGAGAGGGAGCAAGACACAAGAACTCAGTCTGTTCCAGGCATGCAGCAAAGCGAGGTGGAAAGCAGAAAATCGGAAGGTGATGGTGGAGGAGAAAGGCACAGATTAGAGGAACGGCGTTCACAAGGAAGGGAGAGAGAAAGAGAGAAGAAAAGTAGTGAGGAGCTGCAGAGTGAATGCATTTGTAGGGGAGTAAGAGAAGTTTGAACTGTAGGTGGAAGTGGACAGAGCCAATGAGGTGACTTGAGAAGAGGGTGGGCATAGCGATGTTAAAACAAAAAAAAAGGAGAAGTCATGCAGCTGAATGTTTTGAGATTGCAGTGGAGAAAAATGATTCAGCGGAAGGCCAGCAAAGAGCAAGTTGCAGTATCCCAAGCAGGAAATGAGTGGATGTGCTATTTTGGTAGCAGGCGTAGTAAGAAAGGAATAGGGTTTTAGTGTTATAGAGGAAGAACTGACTCACTTTAGCAGTGTTTTGGATGTGCAGAAGGAGGGAGAGGCATCAAAGATGACCCAAAGTTAGGACTGAGCAAACCAGGAGGATGAGAGCACAGCGAGCCCTCCTGATGTGACAGAATCAGATGTTCCTGATATTCTGGATAATGCTCTGTTAGATCTTGGGTTTTATTGTTCACTGATTTATCCAGGCAGAGACGTTTTGATATTCTGTATCTCTGGTATTAGAGATTCCCTGTAATTACTCAGATTAGTCCAGGCTCCTGGGGTTTTGCATCCCTGCCAGCAGATGGAGAGAGAGACATATTCACTGACAACCGTACTTAACCTAGTGTGCCACCTACAGTACCTCAGTATTTTTCTGTCTCCGGTAGATGGTGCAAAGTCTGCAGTGTGGAGAGATCTGAGGGAAAAAAAATAGATTGATAAAAGAAGAAATGTCCTTATACTCCCAGGGGATTGTGAGGTCCTGGTAGGGGTCATCCCCCTTGGTTTTGAGGCAGACGAGCAGCTGGTTGGAATTTAGGAAAGATTTTAATTGCTCAGGGAAGAAAAAGATATAGCAATCTTTGGTACCTCTTATCACGCACTTGCCAGGGATATTTGAGTGTAAAGGATATCCCAATGCAATCACTTGGGCCCTCAAAGACGAAAAAAATCACGCCGTCTAAGCTGCGTCACCCTTGCAAATCAGGAAACATACGTATGGTTTGCCCGAAGAAATGTGAGGAGATATTTTTAAAGTATCGCCACATAATATCATTTAAATCTTGTTCCATTATAAATGAGACAGCAAAGTGGTCCTCTCAATAACAAGCAGGCATTAGTGCTTAAAGTTTAGGAGGAAAAAAAAAGCAGAGGAGTGTCTGCCGTTTTTGGCTGGTACATTTAGACCATGAGTGGAGTGACTGTGGGCACTAGCTTCGTGCCTCCTCATGTGAGTTAGTTTTCCCAGGGGTGAGGCACAGGTTTCTGAGGCGCGCTTCTCCGGGCCACGTGTTACGATGCGCAGTACTGCTTGTCGAATCTGCGGGGGATCGCACGCTAGGATGATCTGCACAGCTTGTTGCTCCGGGTGTGAAGGGAGGAGAGAGGTCTCTTCAGGAGCCTCTCCTCCTGGGCCCCCGATCGGCTGCGGCATCCCGAGTGCCTAGGTTTTCAGTGGGTGAGGCGATCTTCAGCACAGGCACGGTGGCCATTTTGTATCTGGCAGCAGGGTGATCCCCTCTGACATCTGTTTCCTGCTCTACCTGCATTGTGGAAGGCCAGAGTGGCTCCGAAGAGGAAGATTTCCCTCTGGGGTCAGACTATCTTGATGCTGGGGATTTGCCCCTTGGGGGGGGGGGGGGGGGGAAGATTCTGAGGAGTCCCAGGTTTTTTTCACGGATTTTGTTCTCTTGTTACATAAGCTTACTTAGCCAGAAAGGTGGCGGCAGAGCACAAGGCCAGGTCAGGTGGAAAATCCGGTTCCTGGTCCATAGTGGAGGGCCTTCTAAAAAGAAGCATATGGAGGGGCGTTCGCAGGACTTTGGGTCTTTTTTCAAGCGCCTGGGAATATGCAGGGGGACAAGGATGAATCTGAAGACCCTGGGGCAGGCGCTTTGCCAGATAGTTTAAGCGGATGCGGATACCTTGGATGAGGATCTTGAAGAGGTTCCTGTGGCAGAGGGCGATGATCCAAAGATGGCCAGTATGGAACGAGGTGGGGATCTGTAAATTCTTGATTGGGTACTGTTATCATTGACGTAAGCCTTTTGGGCTGGGGAGCAGTGTTTCAGCGCAGGGCCAGTGGTTGAAGAAAGAGGCTGGTTGGTCTATCATCGATTAGAGATGAGAGCGGAGAGATAAGCAAAGCATGCCTTTCTGCTGCTGTTGTGAGGTTGTTTGGTGAGAGTTTTTTTGTCAGACAGCACAATGAAGGTGGAATACATCAACCATTGGTGGAACCAAGAGTCAGGCAGTGGCCCAGGAGGCTCAGGATTTGATTCTCTGGTTGGAACAGCACTTGGAGCAAATAGTGGCTTCTCACATTGCTGGGGGTGGACTGTGTTCAAACTGACTTTCTCAGTTGAAAGACCTTAGACCCTGGAGAGTGGGAGCTGTCAGAAAGGGCAATACCTCTCATTCGAGACAGATGGGGATTCCCCATCTAGATCTAATGGCGACCAGGCAGAACGCCAAGGCCTCACGTTTCTTTAGCAGGCAAAGAAAGCATGGGGCAGAGGTAGTTGATGCTTTGGTCCTCCTGTGGCCCCGAAGTGTCCTGCTTTATGTTTTTCCCCCCGTGGCCACAGGTAGGCAAGGTGATATGACAGATAGTGTCATCTAGGCAATATGATTCTGGTAGCACTGGAGTGGTCACGTCCGTGATTCATGGATCTAATCAACAGGGCCTTAGATGGGTCTCTACAATTTGGTCATCTGCAGTATCTTCGCCGTCAGGGTCCAATATTTTGGACCAGGCGATGGCTGAGAAAGAGAGGTTATCTGAGGCGGTCATTACCACATAGTTGCAGGCTAGATATTCCTCCATGTTTTTGGCGTACGTGTGGGCGTGGAAAGTCTTTGATTTCTGGTTTACTGCCAACAGAGTGCAGGCTCTGGAAGAGACAGTATCACAAATTTTGATTTTTTTTCCACAAGAGGGTTTGGCCAAGGGTTTGGCTTCTAGCTCTTAGGGTACATGTAGCAGCTTTGAGTTATCTAAGGTACCATACAAGGCTATGCTCTGTAAATGCATCCTGACATCCATTTCCTTCGGGGGGCAAAGAATTTACACCCTCCAGTGTGGAGAGCGAGTCCAGCCTAGAATCTTAATCTGGTGCTTAAAGATTTATGTGAGGCTCCATTTGAACCACTTAGAAGGGCAAACCTTGAAGGACTTGACTCTTAAGGTGGTTTTCCTGGTGGCCATTTGTTCGGCCAGGAAGATATCCGAGATCTAGGCTTTATTGTGTCTGGATCCCTTTTGTAAATTTCAGAATCAAGGGTATTGTTGCGTACAGTACCTTCCTTTTTGCCTAAAGTGGTTTTAGTGTTTTATGACAATCCATGGAGCTTCCAACATTTTCAGATTTGAATGCTTCCGTGCCTCATGCAAGGGAGTTTAGGAGGTTGGATGTAAAGCATGCATTGTTTAAGGTATCTGAAGGTTATGAATGAATTCTGTAGATCAGACCACATTTTCGTTCTCTGGAATGGGCCAAAGAAGGGGTGTCAAGTGTTGAAAGCTACAATTGAGCGCTGGCTCAGAGGCAGTTGGTTCGACTTTTATTTATTTATCGAGTTTTTTATATATCGTCGTTTGGTTTCGCTATCACAACGGTTTACAAAGGTTCGATGTTTAACAGAGTGTCCAAAAATTCATATGCTTGTTAACATAATTATCTTAGTCGTTCTAAACATAGTTTGGTTGTTAATTGTACAGGTTAACTTACGTGCTTTGGATTGGTTCTGTATGTTTATAGGGAGGGAAGTTGTAGCATAGAGTCATAGGGTGTTTTGGTAGGCTTTGATGGGCATCCAAGTTTTTAGTTCTTTTTTGAAGGTTTTTAAATTTTGTTGTGTTCTCAGTTCGGTTGGGAGGGAGTTCCATAGTTCGAGGCTTCCTAGGGATATGGCTCTCTTCCAAGTTGAGGTAAGTTTGTGACGAGCAGGTGGATTTCGTTTTGGTGAGTGGAGTTTTTATGGATGCACTTACCCAATTTGTTTGATTTTCATATATTATTTTGTATATTATGGATAGTATTTTGTAGTCTATCCTGTATTTTATTGGGAGCCAGTTTAGTGAAATGAGAGTTGGAGTAATGTGATTGTATTTTTTCGTTCCTGTGAGTATTCTGGCGGCTGTGTGTTTGAAGGATTTGGAGAGGTCAGATGGTGGTGAGAGGTAAGTTGAATAGCAGGGTGTTGCAGTAATCCAGGTTGGAGAAGATGAGTAGTTGGAGGACTGTTTCTGAAGTCATTGGGGGAAAGGAAAGGTTTTAGGTGTCGTAGGGTTAGGGAGTTTGAGATATCCGTCTTTGATATTTGCGGAGATGTGGTTCTTGAATGATAGTTCCTTGTCAATTATGACTCCTAGGTTGCGGGCATGGGTGACAGGGGAGATTGCTGTCTTTGATTTATTATGTTGAGTGGTGGTATGTGCATAGGGTTGTTCTTCCTATCCAGCATGATTATTCTGTCTTATCAATGTTTAGGATAAGTCTCTTGTTGGTTAGTAGTTGCTTTATTTTGGAGAGGTAGTTGGCTGGTTTTTTGTAGGTGTCTTCCAGAGAGTTGTGTATTGGGATAAGAATTTTGATGTCATCAGCATATATGAGTGAGTCAGTTTAAGGTTTGTATATCTAAGGGTCGACCGGTGCCTGAGGGACCCACTTGACATGTTCTCTGGCGGCCTCTTGGGCGGAGGCAAGTAGGTGCCTCTGCAGGAGATTTCCAGGGCAGCTACTTGGAAGGTTGCTACACACTTTTTTTCAGACACTTTGTCGTATGGAGGTCGGAGCTCCGACATCCATGAACTTCGAGGCAAGTGTTCTGCAAGTGAAAGACTTGGGATCCGACACAGTGTAGAAGTGCTTAGGTAAATCCCAGGAGTCTGGCCTGATCAGGGTACATACAGGGAAAGGAAAATTGGTTCTTACCTACTAATTTTCTTTCCTGTAGTACCACAGATCAGCACAAAGGGGGTGCGGAGTAGAAAGTACAGACATTTAGGTAGGTAGCCAAAACAATAATGTGCGGTAAATAATTATACTGAGCAATAACAGTTTAACAAGCAAAAACAACCTTTTATTATTGTGTTACTAAACGACCCAGACACGGCCGTGTTAAACTGTTATTGCTCAGTATAATTATTTGCCGCGCATTATTCTTTTGGTGTACCACAGATCAGACAGAGACCCACCCATTGAGTAGTAAGGAGAGTCTTCTGCTCGTTTGGTTGATTGTATGATAGCAGAGTTGTTGGTGGTTACCACGCTGTTTTGGTATCCTCTTTCTGAATCCGTGTGTTTAAAAGGGTTTTCAGTTGGGTTCATGTCACCATCCTCCTGTTTGTTTGGGGGGGGGAGAGTGTACAGTAAAAGTTTTGTGGTGATTTCACATCTTGGCGACAGGTCAATACTGAGGGACTGCAGGTGGCATTCTAGGTTAAATAGTGTCAGTGAAAATTTGTCTCCATCTGCTGGCAGGAATGCAAAACACAGGAGTCTGAACTGATCTGTGGAACTAAAGGAACGAAAATTAGCAGGTAAGAACCAATTTTCCTATATTTCATAGTTAGACTTGCAAACCCTGAGGTCCAGAAAGGAAATTGACTCCAGGGGGAACAAGTCTGGCAATTCCTAGTGGTGGGGATCCTGGTGTCCCCTCTTCCATGATAAAATGTTATGAGATTAAAGCCAGCTGAGCCCCTCCACGTGTCCCTGAGTGTTTTTCTGGTTTGTGTTTCAGGTGCCAGTGACATTTGAGGATCTCGCTGTCTCTTT
>NW_021820426.1:0-32975 GCF_901001135.1 Rhinatrema bivittatum
TTTTTTTTGCCAGCAGGACAAGATTTGATAGTGATATTTTTGCAGGGATTATTATTATTATTATTATGTTATTTATTTATATTCTGTCTTTCAGGCACTTCAAAGCAGATTACATTCAGGTACCGTAGATATTTCCCTCTCCCAGAGGGCTGACAATCTAAATTTATACCTGAGGCAAAGGAGGGTGAAGTGGCTTGCCCAAGGTCACAAGAAGCAGCAGAAGGAATTGAACCCTGGCTTCCCTGTTTGCAGCCCACGGCTTTAACCACTAGAAGGAAGGGGTGCATTTTTAGTGGATATTTTAATGTTGGGTATCAGTTGTGGGAGGCAGGAGGTGGTTAATGAATTAAGGATAGGGGATGGGTTGATGAAGTAGGAATGGTGGAAAATGAAAAGGGGAAAGTTCAATTCCTTAATCATCCTCTTTGGAGTGGACAGAGCGGGATAATGCCTGTAAGTCAGGAAGATTTGATAACATCTTATGTGAAACTAGATTATACAAAGTGCATAAAAAGCAATGTAATGAAGTTGTCATACCAGTTTAAATCCATAAAGAGATGAAATGGGGGGGGGGGGGAGATTTTGAAGCAGATGATAAATGCAGGTCTCATGAATATCTGATCTGTGAAAGATAAAATTCCCCTGGTGGGAGATGTGATAGAAGATAATGGTCTTTCTATTTTATATACTACAGAAACATGGGAAAGAAGGGAAAGGAAATTAATTTAGCCCTATACTGTCCTCTGAGGAATGTCATTTTTCCCATCAGCCAAGGAGAGGAAAGTGAGGGATGGGGGAAGGCAGTGATGCTATCACTCCATTTGGAAATGGAGTCATGTAGGTAATAATACAATGAGTGGAATAGAAAGGATAAATAAATCCGTTATTAACTTTTTCAAAAAATTAAAAAACTAGGGGACACTCCGTGAAGTCAGTAAGTAGCCCCATATAAAACATATTGGAGAAAAATTTTTTGCTCAATGCAGAATTAAGCTCTAAAAATTCACTGCTGGAGGATGTGCTAAAGGCAGTAAGCATAGCTGGGTTAAAAAAGGTTTGGACAAATTCCTGGAGGAGAAATGCATAAACAGTTTTAATCAGATAGACTTGGGGAAAGCCACTACTTATCCCTGGATGTTAGCTGCATGGGATCCATCTACTGTTTAGGATCCTGCCAGTAATTTTGACCTTTATTAGCTAAGTTGGAAACAGGATACTGGGTTTGATGACCTATAGTCTAACCCAGTATGGCAGCTCTTATGCTCTTAAATTTTTATGTAATGGGAAGGCATGGAATATTTGGCATGTCAAATGGGGAATTATAAATTAATCCTGGTTTACTGTGCACCATTGGCTCTTGATTCATGGCTTCTGGAATGCCTTTTAATACAGATCTGTAGAAAGGATTGTATGGTTCTTGTAATTGAGCACATGCTATGCCTCATTATAGTTTTTCTATTTGTTCCAAATTGTTTAAACCTTTGCACCATCACTATAAAGAAAAGACAAATATGTGTAGCAAGCTACTATAAACCAAGTTCCTTCGCCCATGAGCTTATCATGTGTTGGAGCCTTAGTATGTGGACTGAGCTATGTTTGTTGTTGAGCGCCCCGTCCACGCTCGGCCCGCGCATAGGCAAGCTCACCTCGCTAGCTCCTCTGCAGGTCACGGGTCGCCTCCCCAGCGGCAGTCACGAGCTCCTCCAGACCTCGGCGTTCTGCGGCAGCAGTCGCCAGGCCTTCCACTGTGCACCAGGCCCTCATGAAGAGAGTTTGGTATCCTCTGCGGCGTTGTACACGCCCCTATGCACGCGTGCGATGACTGTCCGGCCTCTTGCAGAGCCAGGGGTGGGTCTTAGCTCCGCGGCACATTCTAATTGAACGTACTAACATAAGGAAGTTCCTGCCTGCACTTCCTTGCCTTGGCAGTCTGTCCAGCCTTGTTCCAGCGTCCTACTGTTCCAGCAACTACTGTTCCAGCATTCTACTGTTCCAGCCTTGTCCAGCGTCCTCCTGTTCCAGCGTCCTTCTGTTCCAGTGTCTGTCTGTCCTGTCTCCCCAGTAGTACCTCAGAACTGACTTCTGGTACTGACCTCTGCCTGCTCCATTGACCATTAAGAACATAAGAACATAAGAAAATGCCATACTGGGTCAGACCAAGGGTCCACAAGCCCAGCATCCTGTTTCCAACAGTGGCCAATCCAGGCCATAAGAACCTGGCAAGTACCCAAAAACTAAGTCTATTCCATGTAACCATTGCTAATGGCAGTGGCTATTCTCTAAGTGAACCTAATAGCAGGTAATGGACTTCTCCTCCAAGAACTTATCCAATCCTTTTTAAACACAGCTACTACCTGCACGAACCACATTCTCTGGCAACAATTCCAGAGTTTAATTGTGCGTTGAGTAAAAAAGAACTTTCTCCGATTAGTTTTAAATGTGCCCCATGCTAACTTCATGGAGTGTCCCCTAGTCCTTCTACTATCTGAAAGAGTAAATACCGATTCACATCTACCCGTTCTAGACCTCTCATGATTTTAAACACCTCTATCATATCCCCCCTCAGTCGTCTCTTCTCCAAGCTGAAAAGTCCTAATCTCTTTAGTCTTTCCTCATAGGGGAGTTCCATTCCCCTTATCATTTTGGTAGCCCTTCTCTGTACCTTCTCATCGCAATTATATCTTTTTTGAGATGCGGCGACCAGAATTGTACACAGTATTCAAGGTGCGGTCTCACCATGGAGCGATACAGAGGCATTATGACATTTTCCGTTTTATCATCATTCCTTTTCTAATAATTCCCAACATTCTGTTTGCTTTTTGACTGCGCAGCACACTGAACCGACGATTTCAATGTGTTATCCACTATGACACCTAGATCTCTTTCTTGGGTTGTAGCACCTAATATGGAACCCAACATCGTGTAATTATAGCATGGGTTATTTTTTCCCTATATGCATCACCTTGCACTTTTCCACATTAAATTTCATCTGCCATTTGGATGCCCAATTTTCCAGTCTCACAAGGTCTTCCTGCAATTTATCAATCTGCTTGTGATTTAACTACTCTGCACAATTTTGTGTCATCTGCAAATTGATTATCTCACTCGTCGTATTTTCTTTCCAGATCATTTATAAATATATTGAACAGTAAGGGTCCCAATACAGATCCCTGAGGCACTCCACTGTCCACTCCCTTCCACTGAGAAAATTGCCCATTTAATCCTACTCTCTGTTTCCTGTCTTTTAGCCAGTTTGCAATCCACGAAAGGACATCGCCACCTATCCCATGACTTTTTACTTTTCCTAGAAGCCTCTCATGAGGAACTTTGTCAAACGCCTGGACATTGACCTCTGCCTGCCTTCGTGACCTCGCTGACCTCTGGAACCTGAACCCTGCTTCGTTGACTACTCTCGGGCTGATTCCTGGTATCTGACCCCTGCTTTGGCTGACACTCCACGGACTGATCCTCGGAACCTGACCCCGCTGCCATTGACCATGTCTCTTAATTCTGGCTTTGTCCCTTGCCTTGTGATTGCCTACTCTGTACCGGCCTTCCCTGATTCTCCAGGCCTACAGCCTAGTGACCGGTCGCGCTCCCTTGCTACTCGTGGGCACTCCTCTCTACTACCTCTCCGGGAGACCCTGCGAGTCTCACCTAAGTCCAAGTGGCCCAGGTCCCTACGGGTTCCACCTTGGGAGACCAAGGGCTTCCAGTGGTGAAGCTCATCCTACCTCTGTCTCCTCGTGTGCTCTGCCCCCTGGGGGCAGGTGCTTCCTGGTCCTTACCAGGAAGCCGTTCTACACTGCTCCAGGACAGGGTCCACCTCCAAGCGCAACAGGTTGCGAAGGCCATGGACTCGGTGGAGTCTCCCGCCTCCAGGGCCCTACCAGGTTTGGCCACAACAGTCAAAGAACATCACCAAGCTTTAGAATCATTAGCCTCTTTGGTGGAAGAGCTCCGTTCCCAGCTACGAGATACAGCTCTGGCCAATCCTATGGGCCTATTGGCCTCTATGCTACCAAAAGCATCGTTGGTGCTCCCTGCACCTCCTCGATACAACGGGGACCCACACTCCAGTCGTGGCTTCCTCAACCACTGCTTCATGCAATTTGCACTGCAACCCTCCTTGTTCCTGAAGGAAACCACTAAAATGACCTTCATCCTTTCCTGCCTAGAGGGGAAGGCTCTTGCATGGGCCTCTCCATTGTGGGAATGCTCCGATCCCATGCTTTCCAAGTTATCCGAGTTTGTTGCTCTCTTCAAGCAGACCTTCGGAGATCCAGGCCACCAAGTTGTAGCCAGCCATAATCTACTTCACCTCCGTCAAGGGTCATGGACCTTCTCAGAGTATACGGTGGAATTCAGGACCTTAGCTACTGAGCTCGGGTGGCAAGAAGATTGTCTGCAAGCCATCTTCCTAGATGATATCTCCAGCATTCTCAAAGATGAACTCTCTGTCCGTGAGACTCCCACTTCTCTAGAGGACCTGATTTCCATCACTGGGAAGATCAACCATCGACTCCGGTAATGGCGCCTAGAAGTAAAGGCCTCTCGCTTTCCTACTCCATGCCCCATGCATGTCCAGAGTCCTCCAGTCAAGACTCCATCACCACCACTTCCTCCCATAGTGGAGCCCATGGAGGTGAACTGTGGGCGACTGTCTCTGACTGAACGTCTTCGTCGGAGGAAGGAAGGTTTTTGCCTTTACTGTGGCACCTCCGGACATCTTCGGCAGTCCTGTCCAGTCCGTCCGGAAAACTGCAATGCCTGAGTCTAGTGGGGGTCCCAAGCTTGGGCGCTACTGTCACTGGCCCTCAACTCCTGCTTCCAGTCTCTCTGGGCATCGAGTCCCACTCCTTCGCCACCAGTGCTCTTGTCGATACAGGGGCAAGTGGCAGCTTCATCATGGATGCCATTGTCAAGCTTTGAACATTCCTCTCCAGCCATTAGAGGTGAGCCTTCATATTTCCTCCATCCAAGGAGAACATCTTCCAGGGTTCATCACCCACTGAACATAAGCTGTTTGTCTTACCATGGACACTTTCCATGAGGAGGAGCTATCCTTCTATGTGTAAAATGCTCCACACATCCAGTCATCTGGGGCTGCCCTGGCTCCAGTCCCACGAACCCAGTTCGATTGGCATTCCCTGCAATTGTTGCAGGGGGGATCCAATTGCCAGAAGACATGTCTATGTCAAGTATCTCCTGCCGTCTCTGTCTTGAAGTCTACCACCCTATCTGGTTTGCCTACCCAGCATGCCAAGTTTGAAGACGTCTTCTTGAAGCAGAAGGCTGACACACTACCTCCGCTACGCAAGCTGAATTGCCCTATAGAACTTCTGCTGGGCACAATGCCTCCCAAGGGCAGAACTTAGCCATTGTCTCGTCCAGAAACCCTAGCCATGTCTGAGTATATTAAAGAGAACTTAGAAAAAGGGTTCATCAGACCCTCCGATTCTCCCACCGGAGCAGGCGTTTTCTTCATCAAGAAAAAGGACAGCATTTACGCTGTTGTATTGACTACAGAGGGCTCAACGCCATAACCCGAAAAGACCGGTACCTATTGCCCCTTATCAGCGAGCTGTTTGACCGCCTTGAAGGGGCACGGATCTTTACGAAGTTGAATCTGAGGGGTGCATACAATCTGGTATGCATCCAACCTGAAGATATCTGGAAGACCGCATTCAACACGAGGGATTGTCACTATGAATATACCGTGATGCCCTTTGTACTCATTCATAGTTGTATACCCTGATGACATCCTGATTTTTCTAAAGACCTTGAATCCCACCAAGATCATGTTAGGATCAACCTCCAGTGTCAAAGAGAAAACCATCTTTATGCCAAGTTAGAAAAGTGCCTCTATGAGCGAAATCGTTTACCCTTCCTAGGATACATTATACACGATCGAGGGTTCTCCATGGATCCAGATAAAGTCCAGGGGATCCGGGACTGGCCCCAGCCAGTAGACCTATGGGCCTTACAATGTTTCCTTGGCTTTAATAACTATTACAGGAGCTTCATTGCCAATTATTCTACCCTAGCTGCTCAGTTTACCGCCATGACCAAGAAAGGGGCTAATACTCGTGTGTGGACTCCCAAAGCATAAGCCGCCTTTCAGATGCTAAAAGAAGCATTCTGATCTGGTCCCTGTCTACAGCACCCAGACCCAGACGCCCATTCGTCGTAGAAGTCGAAGCCTCTGCAATCAGAGCGGGGGCCATCTTAAGTCAGTTTTCTCCAAAGGGTAAATTGATACCATTTTCATTCTATTCACATCTATTCTCTCCTACAGAGCAGCACTACACCATTGGTGACCGAGAACTTCTAACTGTCAAGCTGGCGCACCAAGAGTGGCACCCCTGGTTGGAAGGGGCGCAACATAAATTTAACATTTTCACCGACCATAACAATCTTGAGCACCTTAAAGAAGCTCAACTCTTGAACCCTAGACAAGCCCAATGGGCGCTCTTCTTTCAACGGTTCAATGTTGAGCTACGTTATCGCCCGGCTTCCGAGAACCTAGGTGCTGATGCACTATCAAGATCCTTCGAATCAGAGGATGTTCCTGATATTCCCAGATACATCCTAGATCCTGCCTGCATATCCCTTGCCATGACCACTATAGTCCCAGTTGGAAAAACTGTCATTCCACGTTGATTATATGAATGAGTTCTGAAATTGGCTCATGATTCCATGTTGACAGGGCACCCGGGTCATACCAGGACCCTAGAGATGTTGCGGAGATATTACTGGTGGCTCAACATGGTGCAAGACTCTCGTAAGTATGTAGATTCATGTCCAGTCTGTGCCCACATAAGCCACCTACCGGACAGCCTTGGGGCCTACTCCAACCGCTTCCAGCACCTACCAAGCCATGGTCCAGCATCTCAATGGACTTCATCACAGATCTGCCTCTGTCCCAAAACAATACCGTAATCTGGGTCATCATCGACCATTTTTCAAAAATGGCCCCAGAATTAGCCAAGTTGTTTCTAAAACATATCTTCCTTCTCCATGGACTTCCAAAGGAAATCATATCCGACCGAGGACCGCAGTTTTCCGCCAGGTACTGTTGCTCTCTAATCAAAAAGTTCAACATAGCCTTGAATTTGACGTCGGCCTATCATCCATAGGCCAACGGTCAAGCTGAAAGGACCAACCAGAACTTGAAAACATTTTTTCATTCCTACATGAATGACCAGCAGGACAACTGGTCCGATCTGTTAACCTGGGCCGAGTTGTCACATAACACCCACGTCGCTGCTGCCACCGATGTATCACCGTTCTCCGTGGTATTCGGGTGACAATCTCGGTTGCCACTTCCAGTTCCTCTCACCATTCTTTCTCCAGCCATGCATTTCATGGCCCACACCATTTGCCAGGTGTGGAATCAAGTCAAAGAACGCCATACTCAGGCCGCCGAGTGCTCCAAGCGCACTTCTGATGCCCACAGACGTCCCGCTCCACTCTTCCGTCCTGGTCAGAAGTTGTGATTAAGCACCCAAACATAAGGTTGAGGCTCCCTTCTCATCACCTGGCTCTCAAGTTCATTGGCCCTTTTCTAGTTCTCCGAAGAGTGGGAGCAGTGTCTTAATACTTCAACTACCTCGTGCCATGGGCATCCTCAACACATTCCATGTCTCTCTTTTGAAGCCATTGGTCCTCTCCTGGGCCTCTCGCAGAGATCCTTCACTTCTGCGGATCTCTACCGAACCAGATTCGTCACTCCAGGTAAGAGAGGTCCTTTGCATCCGTCGGCGTCGAGGCACATGGGAATACCTCTTTTACTAGGAGGGTTATGGGGCCGAGGAGAACTCATGGGAACCACCCCATAGCATTTTTGATAAAGAACTCCTCAGGACATTCCAAAGGACCCATCCTGAAAAGTCATGGCCACAGCACGGTCCTGCTCACCTTGCTAGCAACTCTGCAGGTCACGGGTCGGCTTCCCCAGTGGCAGCCGCAAGCTCCTCCAGGCCTCGGCGTCCCTCGGTGGTGGTCGCCGGGCCTTCCACTGTGCACCAGGCCTCACGCCGGAGTCTGGCGTCCGGAGTGGCCTCGGTCACGCCCCTATGCACAAGCATGCAGACCGCCCAGCCTATTGTAGGGACAGGAGTGGGTCCTAGCTCCGCGGCACATCCTGATTGAACGAACTACAAGGAAGTTCCTGCCTGCACTTCCTTGCCTTGGCAATCGGGTCGGCACTGTATGTGTACTAGTTTGCCTCCGTGTTCATAATCTTGTTCCAGTCTTGTTCAGTGTCCTACTGTTCCAGTGCCCTACTCTTCCAGCATTGTCCAGCATCCTCCTGTTCCAGCGTCCTTCTGTTCCAGCGTCTGTCTGTCCTGTCCCCCCAGGTAGTACCTTCAGATTGACTCTCTGGTACTGACCTCTGCCTACTCTATTGACCATTCTGCTTGCTGCCTGGATCTTGACCTCTGCCTGCCTTCGTGACCTAGTCTGACCTCTGGAACCTGACCCCTGCTTTGTTGACTACTCTCAGACTGATTCCTGGTATCTGACCCCTGCTTTGGCTGACACTCCTCAGACTGATCCTCGGAACCTGACCCGGCTGCCATTGACCATGTCTCTTGATTCTTGCTTTGTCCCTTGCCTTGTCATCACCTACACTGTACCGGCCTTCCCTGATTCTCAGGGCTACAGCCTGTGACCGACCGCGCTCCCTTGCTACTCATGGGCATGCCTCTTTACTACCTCTCTCGGAGACCCTGCGAGTCCCACCTAAGTCCAAGCGGCCCAGATCCCTACAGGGTCCACCTGGGGAGACCCAGGCTTCCAGTGGTGAAGCTCATCCTAGCCTCTGTCTTCTCCTGTGCTCTGCCCCCTGGGGGCAGGTGCTTCCTGGTCCTTACCAGGGAGCCATTCTACACTGCTCCAGGACAAGGGTCCACCTCCAAGCGTAACATCTGTATCTAAGTGATATGTTTTGGACCTGTCAAAAAAGGCTTTTCAACTCTGCAGAGACTGCAAGCCTCTAGCCAAGGCGAAGGAACATAAAAATACGTTTTAAAACCCCTGTATGCTCTTCTGTGAATGACAAATGTTCTGCAAGAACCAGCATTCAGCACTCACAGTGTTAACAGGAAAAGGGGCTGTACTGTTTAGCCTGCCCAGAGAACAGCATTACATAGTAGGGATGTGTAGAGGGACCGCATACATTACATTTGGTATTTGTATTCATGGGGGGGAAGATACATTTCATTCGGCAAGGGGGGGCCCCAATCCGTTCATGCGTTCCATTCTTATTTGTTTCCCGGCTAAAATGTAATTAACTACAACCCCCCACCCTCCTGACCCCCTCAAGACTTGCCAAAACTCCCTGGTGGTCCAGGGGGTCCAGGAGCCATTTACTGCACTCACGCTGTTGGCTGCCAGTATTCAAAATGGTGCCAATAACCTTTGACCTTACTATGTCACAGGGGCTACCAGTGCCATTGGTCAGCCTCTGTCACATGGTAGGAGCAATGGACGGCTGGTGCCATCTTGTGCTCCTACCATGTGACAGGGGCCGACCAATGGCAGCGGTAGCCCCTATGACATAGTAAGGGCAAAGGCTATCGGCGCCATTTTGAATACTGGCAGCCGATGGCCCGAGTGCAGGAGATGGCTCCAGGACCCCCGCTGGACCACGAGGGAGTTTTGGCAAGTCTTGGGGGGGTTAGGAGGGTGGGGGGTTTGTTTAAATTCGCTCCTTTAGATGGCCAAATAATTCGGTGAAGATTTGTTGTATTAGTGGGAATCACGATACGTTTTGCTTCCCCACGAATACAACAAATATGGCCCTATACGTTGCGGATTGCCAATACGTTGCAAATGAATGTGTATACCCCTATTACATAGTGAGCAGAGGAGGAAGCCAAAAGAATGTTGGGAGACCATTTAAGGTAGAAAAGGCTCAATTTGACCAGCTCTGTCTGTGTGGGGAGGGGGAGGATGGCCAGGAGTTAGAGCCATGAGCCAGGAAGAGTGGAGTGCATTTGGCACATAGAGAGTATCTTATCAGAGGAGGGAGAAGGTTATTTCCTTCCCTTTTGTCTTAAATTCAGTATCTCATCTTAACTGCTTCATTTTTCAGGTGCCGTTAAGTATAACCCCTTGCTGGGAGGTACTGGGAAAGAAAAACTGCTGGACCGTGGTCTTTCTGTAAGAGACTGACACCAGACCCGCTTTCTGTTTACTATCAAGTAAACCATTTAGGGAAGCTCCCCAGGAGAGAGAGAGAGACCTTCCACCACTCATCTGTTTGGTTTGTCATCTAGCCAGCTTCACTATCAAGAGGACCTTTTTCATTTTCTTGATTGTTTTATTTCCATACAATTGTGTGTTTGGGACAAGGTGCACCCTTTACAAACTGGTGACATTGGGGTAGATCTATTTCACCCCTCCCCTTTTTGAGTACTTGGGGTAAAGACAATTTTTGAAAGCTGTGTACTTCACTGCTTTTCTCCCCAACTTTTCTCTATTAGCACTCCCTAATTTTTTTTACTATCCATATTATTATGTTGGTTGCCCTGGCTAACAGGCCATACTCAGTGTTATTTTTCCATTGCTTGATTTAAAACAATAAAACTGTAAGTTTATATTATACTTCACTATTGTACTTTTCCCATTTAATATTCTGGGTTGGATTTACTGTCTACTTACACAATACTAGTAAAAGGGTTAATTACTGTTTATTCTGGTGTGTGATTTATCTGCTCTATGGTGCCACAAGTGAGAGGTTGTTTAGGAAGGACACCTGTCTCATTCCCTATTCAGGCTATGACTCCGAAGATAAATCATATTAGTGAATATAATTTCTCATATGGTACTCCCCACCTCAACACAGGGGTAATTCATAGTCCGGACCAAGGGGGGTGGGGGGCACATATGGAAAAGACAAGACTGAGGTGAGGGAGAAAAAGGTCAACTGGATACAGACAACAACCAACATGGGCCTGAGTTTTATGGTCTGGGGTGCTGACAAGCAGACATAAGGGGAAAGCACAGGATGGCTTCTATGGCCAAGTCCCAAAGCAAAGAAGGTCAAGCAGCATTGTCTGAGTCAGTGGTTCTCAACAGGTGTGGGGGCACACTAGTGTGCCGCAAGGTCATAGAAGGTGTGCTGCAGACCCAGCAGAAGGCTGCTCTTTCCTCATCAGTTTGGACAGGAGTTGGCTGACTTCTCCTTTATTGGGTATGAGAGGAAGCTGTTTTTGCTTCCTTCTCCTATTCCTGGCCCAGTGGGAGGTAATTCCCTTCTCTTTCACCCAGATCAGAGCGAGACATCACCAACCCCTGTTCCTTTGGGCCTGGCTGGATACTAACTTTATCTTCCTCTGCCTGGCCTGGCAGTGAGGCTGCTGATGCTCTTTTCACCCCATGGGGCCAGGACATGAAAGCAGAAGCAGGAGGAGAGAGAGGTGCATGCACTTTATTTATTTATTTTTTATTTTTATTTAGCATATTTTTATATATCGAGGTATAGCAGAGTTGCCTTCACTCCGGTTTACAATTACAACAACCTGATACATTTAAAATGAATTTAACAGCAAAACTGTAAAAACTGGTATAGAACATTAGCATAAACATATCAAGATATACCATAAAATAGGTAAAAAAGAAAAGGAAAAAATCTGAGTTAAAATCAAGAAGGGGGGCATAGGCTATAGGACTGGCTATAGGACAAAAAGGGAGGGATTCTGGAAGATATATAGAAAGTTAGTCAAAGGTTGGGAGATTGTATGTCGGATGGGACACACAGAGGGAGAGAACTGTGGATTTATCCTTTTTTATCCTTGAGTGTGCTGTCTGTGAGAGTTTGGCTGACTAGCCAGGCTTTAAAATCTTTTTAAAAGATTTTATGTTTTCTTGAGCGGTCAGGTGATGAGGTAACGAATTCCATAACTTCGGGCCAGTGATGGAAATGGCTCTGTTTCTTGTGGAGGACAGTTTGGCATGTGGAAGAGAAGGAATCACTAGTTGGAGTTTACTTGATGTTCTTGTCGTGCGAGGTGATCTATGGATGTGTATAATGTTATCCAGGGCTGTGTAGTCTGCTTTATAAATTGCTTTATGAAGAATTGTGAGAACTTTGAATTCTATTCTTTTCTCTATTGGTAGCCATTGTAAATTGTTGAGGACTGGGTTATGTGTTCAGATTTTCTTTTACCCGTCAGGACTCTGGCAGCAGCATTCTGCAGTAACTGCAAAGGTTTTAAGGATGTTTTAGGTAAACCAATCAGGAGCGAGTTGCAATAGTCCAAACTGGTAAAGATAAGGGCTTGTAGGATGGTTTTGAAATCATGGGGGGTGAAGCAGCGGTTTTAAGTGTTTGATTACTTGTAGTTTATGAAAGCCCTCTTTTGTTTTGTAGAAATGTGTTTTTTGAAGTTTAGTTCATTGTCTAACCATAAGCCTAGGTCTTTTACATTGTCTTTAAGTTGAATGTGGATGTTGTCAAATTGGAAGGGTGGTGTGGTTTTTGATCCAGAGTTTTTTCTTACGATTAGAATACATTCAGTTTTGCTCATATTTAAACATAATTTTAGGTTGATTAGTATGTTTCGGATTGCATCAAGGTGTGAGGCTGCTCTTGACATTGCATCTTCTATGGAAGAAATTATTGAAATGAGGATTTGTATGTCATCAGCGTACATGTAGTACGTGATGCCTAGGCTTGATAGGAGATGGCATAAAGGGTGTAAGGTAGATATTGAATAGTATGGGTGATAGTGCTGATCCTTGTGGCACTCCTGTTTCGAGAGGGATAGCATTGGATGATTTGTTGTTGTAGGAAACTTTGAAATACCTGTTTTTAAGGAAAGATGTAAACCAACTAAGTGTTTTGCCCGCGAGCCCAATGGATTCAAGGCTAGAAATAAGCTTTTTGTGGTCGACAGTGTCAAAGGCTGCCGAGAGGTCCCGGAGGATCAGTAGGTACCCTTTTTTGTTGTCGAATCCTCTTAGTATGGTGTTAGAAAGATTGAGTAGGATGGTTTCTGTGCTGTGATTTTTCCTAAATCCATATTGGGTGGGATAAAGTATTTTGTTGTCGTCAAGATGTTCGTTAAGTTGTTTCAGGACCGCCTTCTCCGTTAATTTAGCAAAAAGGGGAAGGTTAGAGATTGGGGCGGTAATTGTTTAGGTCTTCTGGGTTGAGGTTTTTTTTCTTTAGTAGAGGTGTGATTGTAGCGATTTTTAGCTTGTTAGGAAGCTCACCTTCCTCGAGTGACTTGTTAATGATTGCTGCGATTGTCGGAGCTATTGGATGAGCAATTTCTTTAAGAACCCGGGTGGGTATGGTGTCCAAGTCATGACGCGCTGGGTTGATTTTTCTCATCATTTTTTCTGTTTCTATATTGGAAATAGGTGTTGTGCTTCCGGGATGGGACCCTTGGTTCAGCGAGGAGTGAATGTTCGATCGCTGATTGGCGAGGCCTAGACCAGGACTCTCACAGAGATCTGGATGCAGGTACTTCCAGTAGGTCGTGGACTCAAAGGTGGATGTCCTCAGCAGGTCGTGGAAAGTAAAGCTGAGCTGGCGCCTCCAGCAGGTCGTGGACTCTAAGGTGGATGTCCTCAGCAGGTCGTGGAAAGTAAGGCTGAGCTGGCGCCTCCAGCAGGTCGTGGACTCAAAGGTGGATGTCCTCAGCAGGTTGTGGAAAGTAAAACTGAGCTGGCGCCTCCAGCAGGTCGTGGACTCAAAGGTGGAACAGTTCGGATTAAGGGAGTTGAAGGAAACTCCACAGTCAGTCCGATGGTCGAAAGCCACGGGATACCCCAAAGCCAGTCCAGGGGTCGGAAGCCAGAGAATTCACCAAAGCCGGTCCAGGGTCAGAAGCCAGAGAAGCGCCAAATCCAGTCCAGGGGTCAGAAGCCAGAGAATTCGCCAAATCCGGTCCAGGAGTCAGAAGCCAGAGAAATCACCAAAGCCGGTCCAGGAGTCAAAACCACGAATCAAGTACAGGAACCACAAACAGGAACAAGCCAGGAGCCCAGAGGAAGTCAAGGCAAGGTCTGAGGTGCAAGACCTGCCTTTAAATAGCTCCTTCCAGCTGGCATACCAGGGGAGAGCCAATCCCGCTGCAGGAGGTATCCAGCAGCCAATCAGAGGCAACGATGTTAGTCCCTGAAGGGGGGCGGAGCCAGCAACCAGGAAGAGGAGCCGAAACGCCGCGGCCATGTTGTGCTGCGGTCCGCGGCCCCGGACCCACGACTCAGCACCACATCAGGGCAACTGCGGCGGTCTGCCGCGCTGGTAAGCGGCGCCCCTCGGGCGCGGCGTGCCGCGAGCGCGGCTCCTAACAGTACCCCCTCCTTTAGGCCTCCCTCTAGAAGGCTTGGGCTTCTCGGGATGAAGAGCATGAAAGGTCCTGAGAAGATCTTTATCCAAGATATTGGTAGCAGGTTCCCAGGAATTCTCTTCCGGGCCGAAGCCCTCCCAGGCAAGAAGGTACTCCCATTACGTCCTCGTTTGCGCACATCCAGGACGTCATGGACTCGATAAATGGTATCCTCAGCCCGTACCAACGGAGAAACAGGTGTCTTACGAGAGGGCCAAGTGAGAAGTACGGGCTTCAAAAGGGATACATGAAAGGAATTATGAATACGAAGTGAGGAAGGCAGTCGTAATTGATAAGTCACAGGACCCACTTG
This sequence comes from Rhinatrema bivittatum, assembly GCF_901001135.1. Lineage (NCBI taxonomy): Eukaryota > Metazoa > Chordata > Amphibia > Gymnophiona > Rhinatrematidae > Rhinatrema > Rhinatrema bivittatum. The sequence goes on from NW_021820426.1 coordinate 14,665, forward strand.
TCTAATCACTGGAAAGGGCCCAATGTACCGGGGAGCCAATCTCATGGAGGGAACCCGTAAACGAATGTGTCTGGTACTTAGCCACACTTTGTCTCCGGGAAGGAATCGAGGTGTGGCCGTCTGTGCCGATCCGCAAATTTCTTGGAAGTGGCGGCTGCCCTTCTTAACATTTGTTGCGTATGGATCCATAGTTGTTGAAATTGTAGAGCTGTAACCTGGGCCGCTGGAGAGGCAACAGGCAAGGGTAAGGGTATGGGTGGAGCGGGTTGCTGGCCATAAACGATCGTAAAAGGAGAAGCCCCCGTAGACGTGCAAGTGTGAAAATTGTGAGAGAACTCAGCCCAGGGCAGCAGGGCCGACCAGTCATCCTGTTGAGAATTAACATAAGTTCGTAGGAATTGCTTTAAGGACCGGTTGGTCCGTTCGGACTGCCCGTTGGCCTGGGGGTGGAACGCCGTGGTGAAATCCAGAGCAATGTGGAATTTAGTGCAAAGACTCCGCCAGTATTTTGCAGTGAACTGAGGTCCACGGTCAGAGGTAATGTGCTGTGGAATGCCATGGAGACGAAAAATGTGTAACATGAAGAGCTGAGCCAGACGTGGAGCAGATGGAAGAGCTGGTAGAGGTGTAAAATGAGCCATTTTGAGAAGCGGTCTATCACAACCCAAATGACCGTATGACCTTCAGAAGGCGGCAGATCAACAATAAAGTCCGTGGAGATGTGAGACCAAGGTGTGGCAGGCACCGGAAGAGGTTGTAACAGCCCCCAAGACCGTCCAGTAGGATCCTTATGTTGAGCGCACGTAGGACAAGACTGTACGTAGGCGCGAATGTCCTTACGCATTCCAGGCCACCAGTAGTGATTCTGCAGGAGGGCAAGCGTACGTTTCTGCCCCGAATGCCCAGCTACCTGGGAATCATGGCCCCATTTCAATACCTTGGTGCGGAGTCTTCGAGGTACCACTGTCTTGCCAACAGGAACCGTAAAAGACGCAGAGAGAATGATGCGAGCAGGATCAATGATGTTTTGAATGGGCTCCAAGATGTCTTCGCTGACAAAAGAGCGCGATAACGCGTCTGCTTTAATGTTTTTGCTGGCGGGTCGATATCGGATCTCAAAATCAAAACGGGTAAAAAAAAGTGCCCAGCGGGCTTGACGTGGATTGAGCCGCTGAGCCTGCTGTAAATAGATTAGGTTTTTGTGGTCCGTAAAAACCGTGATCGTATGCGGAGACCCCTCCAGCCACTGGCGCCATTCCTCGAAAGCAAGTTTAATGGCGAGCAACTCTTGGTCGCCTATCGAGTAATTGCGCTCAGCGGGTGAGAACTTCTTCGAAAAGTAAGAGCAGGGATGAGACTTGCCAGAGACAGAAATTTGGCTCAAGACCGCACCTACTCCTACAGTGGACGCATCAACTTCGACAATGAAGGGACGTCTGGGATCCGGGTGATGCAGGCAGGGCTGTCGTAAAAAGGAGTCTTTAAGAGTTTGGAATGCCGCAATAGCGTCCACAGGCCAGGATTAACATTAGCCCCAGTACGGGTGAGTGCAGTAAGTGGTGCCGCGAGCTTGGAAAAATCTTTGATGAAACTGCGGTAATAGTTGGCGAATCCAAGGAACCGCTGCAGAGCGCGGAGACCAGTTGGTTGAGGCCAGTGCTGTATACATCGTAATTTGGCCGGATCCATCTGAAATCCACGGTGAGATATGATATACCCTAAGAAGGGAACAGATGCAGTCTCGAAAACACATTTTTCTAATTTAGCATATAAATGATTCTCCCGTAGACGTTGCAAAATCAGTAGAACATGTTGACGGTGAGCTGGTAAATCGTTAGAAAAAATTAAGATATCATCTAAATAAACCACCACACAGACGTAAAGTAGATCCCTGAAGATTTCGTTGATGAAGTTTTGGAAGACGGCAGGAGCATTAGTTAAGCCAAACGGCATAACTAAATATTCATAGTGTCCGTCCCTGGTGTTAAAAGCCGTCTTCCACTCGTCACCCTCACGAATCCGAACTAGATTATAGGCGCCACGTAAGTCCAGCTTAGAAAAAATTCGAGCTCCCTGCAACCGGTCAAATAACTCTGTGATGAGAGGTAGCGGGTATCTGTCCTTGATGGTTATAGCATTGAGCCCCCTAAAATCAATGCAAGGTCGTAATGTCCCATCTTTTTTCTTGACAAAAAAAAATCCAGCTCCCGCCGGAGAGGTAGATCTTCGTATAAATCCTTTCTGCAGGTTATCCTGGATATATTCGGACATGGCTAGCGTCTCTGAAACGGATAAGGGATACGTTCTCCCTCGAGGTGGTGTGGATCCCGGAGTCAAATTAATAGCACAGTCGAACTCCCGGTGAGGAGGTAAGATGTCCGCGGCCTCTTTGGAGAATACATCCGCAAATTGTTCATATTGGGAGGGTAATTTCCCTAGGCCAGAGGTACAAATAAAACTCTGTGTGCAAGAAGTTTATTTAAACATGCTCCCAGACAATTGGATCCCCACTGCTTTAGTTTTAATGTAGTCCAATCAAATTGGGGATTATGGCGCTGTAGCCACGGAATACCCAGAACCACTGGATGAATGGCTTTCTTGAGTACGTAGAACGTAATTTGTTCCCGATGATCTGGTGCAATATGACACTCCAGAGGTTCCGTCTGATGTGTAATGGTCCCTGGTAAAGGATCCCCATGAATAGAGGAGACGACTAATGGTTTGGGACAGGGTCGGGTAGGAATCTGTAGTTGCTCGACTATTTCTTGTAAGATAAATTCTCCGCCGGCCCCGGAATCCACTAGGGCCAAGGTGGTAAATGCATGTCCTTTAACTGTGAGGGTGACAGGTAGCGTAAGTGGGGGAGCTGGAGATGTAAGACCTAGGGTTACTCCCCCCATGGACCCTAGGCTTTGGAGTTTCCCGGTCGGATGGGACAGCCTGCAATCCTATGACCGGAACCTCCACAATAAAGACAAAGTCCTTCTCTACGTCGCCTCTGACGTTCAGCGGGCGACAAGGGACCTCTGCCGAGTTGCATGGGCTCTTCAGTAGTGGTTTCATTAGGATGTATTCTCGGGTATTTGTGAGAGGCGGAGGTTGAGTGGAGGAATAGGTCAGGCGTCGTCTACCTCCCAGACCCTCCCGGACTCTTTCTTGAATTCGTCGGTCAATTCTGGTGGCTAATTCAATAAGTGAATTTAAAGAAGCAGGAAGTTCCCTGGCCGCCAGTTCATCTTTGATTTTCGTAGATAAGCCCTCCAAATAAATTGTTCGAAGGGTGGCCTCTTCCCACCGAAGCTCTGTCGCCAAGGTTCGGAATTCAATATTATAATCCATGAGGGCTTGCCCTCCTTGACGAAGGTGTAGGAGGGTAGATCCTGCTGCGGCTTTTTTTCCTGGTTCTTCGAACACCAACCGGAACAATTCCATGAAGCGAGAGAAGTCCTGTAGTACTGGATCAGCGCTCTGCCATAGGGCCGAACCCCATGCTAGAGCTTTGCCATCTAACAATGACAATATGTAGGTGGTTCTGGTTACATCGTCCGGGAAGAGAGAAGATTGTAGCCGGAAATGCATATTGCATTGGTCCAGAAATCCTAAACATAAGCGTGGATCTCCAGCATACCGAGGTGGAACCGGTAAAGGTACAACCGGACGAGGAAATCCTTGCAGCATATGTGTAGTAGGTGCAGTTGGCGGACTGACTGCGGGTGAAGTAGCTTGCGTAGCAACTACAGCGTCTAATCGAGCATTAAGTCGTTCCATGGAGGCGGCCATGGCTTCTAACATACCCTGTTGTTCGACTATTTTCTGTGCCAGGCCGGGAATTGCTCGTAGTGCCGAGGCCTCTGCCGGGTCCATGGCCTTGACTTACTGTTGTGCTTCGGGATGTGGACCCTTGGTTCAGCGAGGAATGAATGTTCGATCGCTGATTGGCGAGGCCTAGACCAGGACTCTCACAGAGATCTGGATGCAGGTACTTCCAGTAGGTCGTGGACTCAAAGGTGGATGTCCTCAGCAGGTCGTGGAAAGTAAAGCTGAGCTGGCGCCTCCAGCAGGTCGTGGACTCTAAGGTGGATGTCCTCAGCAGGTCGTGGAAAGTAAGGCTGAGCTGGCGCCTCCAGCAGGTCGTGGACTCAAAGGTGGATGTCCTCAGCAGGTTGTGGAAAGTAAACTGAGCTGGCGCCTCCAGCAGGTCGTGGACTCAAAGGTGGAACAGTTCGGATTAAGGGAGTTGAAGGAAACTCCACAGTCAGTCCGATGGTCGAAAGCCACAGGATACCCCAAAGCCAGTCCAGGGGTCGAAGCCAGAGAATTCACCAAAGTCCAAGGGTCAGAAGCCAGAGAATTCGCCAAATCCAGTCCAGGGTCAGAAGCCAGAGAATTCGCCAAATCCGGTCCAGGGGTCAGAAGCCAGAGAATTCGCCAAATCCGGTCCAGGAGTCAGAAGCCAGAGAAATCACCAAAGCCGGTCCAGGAGTCAAAACCACGAATCAAGTACAGGAACCACAAACAGGAACAAGCCAGGAGCCCAGAGGAAGTCAAGGCAAGGTCTGAGGTGCAAGACCTGCCTTTAAATAGCTCCTTCCAGCTGGCATACCAGGGGAGAGCCAATCCCGCTGCAGGAGGTATCCAGCAGCCAATCAGAGGCAACGATGTTAGTCCCTGAAGGGGGGCGGAGCCAGCAACCAGGAAGAGGAGCCGAAACGCCGCGGCCATGTTGTGCTGCGGTCCGCGGCCCCGGACCCACGACTCAGCACCACATCAGGGCAACTGCGGCGGTCTGCCGCGCTGGTAAGCGGCGCCCTCGGGCGCGGCGTGCCGCGGCGCGGCTCCTAACAGTAAGGAGGCTTGTTGTTCCGCCAGGAGAAAATATCCCCCTGTTTAAACCAAAATAAGAGATGTTACCACCTGGCTTATTTTGAAGACCCCAGTGTAGTTATTGGGAGCAACTATTCTATGCTGATGCAACAAAATCTGATATGAACCTGCTGTACCTCACTGTACAGAAAGACACACCGATCTTACTTTCTGTTCTGCTGTGGCTAATACAAAATAGTTGCTGCCAGCAGCAGCATGAAATTGCTTAGAGGTTTAGCTATTTCATAACCCATGTGGATAGAGGTTTTAGTTAAGTTTCCTGGCTTAATACTAAAACTGCCTTAAATTTTCAGCATGCGAGGTCTTAAGGTACCATACTGCATTTTCATGTCGCTCATACCCGATGTTACAAATAAAGCTTCTCATAGCTAGCTAGTAATCAAGGGTCACGTGCAAACCTTAACGCGAAAACAAATCTGCTAGCAGAGAGCCCTATTCTATGCTTGCACGCTCTCATTTTCACCTACTTGCCACAAAACACTGCGGGCAAAATGCCCCAAAAATCATAAGCATTCAATGAAGAGAAGACACCTGTGTTCTCCCATGTGCTAAATTCAGGGATAGGCATCAAAGAGTGCCAGTAGTAAAATAAAACAATCTCTTGGAATTCTACTAGTGACAGCCTCATGATTGGGGAGGAGGGAGAGGGGTCACATGTCGCGTGCAAAAGGAGACTAGCAGGAAAAAAAAAAAGTTGGTTCTCCCTGTAAAAGAGTGCACTGACATTTAGCAGAAATGCTATCGGTTGTATCTTTTCCTGTATCAACATTTATCCAAATGTAATAAATTAAAAAGAAATGTTAACACATAAGGGCAAACAGTGCTGACATATCCTCATTAACCTTTTTATTGCAATGCATATTTTATTGGTCAAGCTTTTCTGATACAAGGCTTAAAAAGACTTCTAAGTGTTCCTTGTTTCTGAAAGCTAGAAGCCCTCCTTTGTTGGCCCACTTGCTTGCACCATGATTCTCTGCATCTTGGACATTATATACCAGGTATGGCATTTCCAGTTTGGTCTTCCTTTCTTTATTCTTTTCAAGCAATCTTCCCAGTTCACTACTCCCCCTCCTAAAGCCATCAGTATGGCATGAGGAGCACAGGAGTCCCATTTAAATGTATTATCCGCTGTGATCAAACAGATATCAACCAGACCTAGCACAGCGCAGAGGTTCATGTAACCAGCTCCAGCTGAAAAGTGCAGTTTCTCGCCACACAGATCAGATAGAACTGACCTGAGCTTCTCTGATTCATTTGAGCCGGTGACAACTGAAAAATCTTGACATTCGTACTGTATTTCCCCACTGTCTGGATGACGACGTATGTAGCAAATGCTTTCTTCTTCATGCTCATCAGAAGCGGAAAGCTGACTGGAAAAAAATTTGGTGCCCTTGTAGGAAATGCCCCAGCAGTACTCTCCTTCCCACCTACAGAAGGAAAGCAAAGCATTTTAAATGAAAATATTCAGTGTTAGCTCTTTGGGGAGAGGAGGGGGCGGTTGGTGGCACAAGGAGACAAATAAGAAAAATAGGTAAGTAATCAGGTAGCAGACATTCAGCATAATATACATTCTTATATACCCTTTCAAACTCCTCTGATCTGGGAGCATCCATCATGCATCAGTAAATTTCTATTCAGTAGAACATAAACGTGCTTAGTGATAATAAAATGGCGTGCTCTAGGCCAGCTCAAGAAATCTAAGCTACGATGGGAGGTCTGCTTTAAAATATCACATTTAATTGCAAGGAATACATTTCAGAAAATGATCTGCTTCCATGAGTAGTAATGGTAATAAAAGCCATATCTATTTCACCATAGCTGGAGAACTTGAAAGATGGATCAAACATAACAGGTAGACACTCAAGCTGCTACATCTGAACCTACTGCACATCACCAGCTCATGCAGTTCAACTCAAACTAACACCACCATCTGAATGGAAAGGAGGTATAAAGTCAAAAGCTAGACACGTAAATTTGTTTTTCCTCAGTCTGCACCCATGTTCCTTGGCTGCAGATACAAACTTGAAAGTATCTCTTAAAAGCTCTCTCCCATCAAAAAAAAGGTTGAATCTAGGGAGGAATGGGTAGGTCATTTTAGCGTGCTCAGGAGAAAGCAACTGTCTAATAAAGGTGATGTTCAACACAAATAACTGGGATATGTTCATCCTGTGTCATTATATACTGTATCTTCAAGGCCTGTTCATACCTGGATGATTTTGGATCATGTGAGGCAAACGGTTGGTTGATCACACCCATCACAGGTATCCCAGTACTCAGCTCAAACACTCCAATTAAAACGGTTACACACTGAAGGCCATGCGAGTATATTCCATGGATTGGTACACTATCTGCACATCCTTTTATATATTGGTGAGTTGAGTCTAAAAGACAAAGAGAAACATAAATAACTGATCTCCCTTGTACAAAAGATCTTTGCCCTGAGCTGAAGATGTCTGCTGTGTTTACAATACGGTCAGGGGTGGCTCAGAGCAATCTGCTTCCTGAGGCGAAGGATGAAATGGCGCCCCCTCCCCCATGGTGCGGTGCAGGTGAAATCACCAAGAGGGCTAGGGCAGGGGGAAGGCAATGGAGGGTGAAGTGACCTGCCCAAGGTCACAAGGAATGGCAATAGGATTTGAACCCTGGCGTCCCTTGCTTGCAGTTCACTGCTCTAACCTCTCAGTTTTTGGGCCTGTTTTTTTTTGTTCTCGGTCTTTGGTGTCCCCGCTTGGGGGCGCAGGAGAAATGTTTAATGGGGCAGGGTGGCCTTTGGCCGCCCCTCCCTCTGAACCTAAAAATAGGACTCCTCCGTTCCCTATTGCCTGCCTCCCACCCTTCTCTAGGATCTGCCCCGTAGGGGTGAGAGAGGTTGGTGAATGGTGGGAGTCTGGTGTGTGACACACTCTCTCTTAGGGCTGATACAAGGGTATTAGATGCCCTAGACAAACCTTACAGGCTTTCATTTCCCCTTCCCCCCGCAAACAATTAAAACTTATGCATTCTTTTCCATTTTAAAATGTATTAACCACTTCCCCAATCTAAAAAAGGCAGATTGCATATGGAAAATAGACAAAGTACAAAGTAAAAATATCACTTATTCTTTTTTGTTTCTAGTGTAAAAGACTATTTCCTGATTTTTTGCAGATGTAAAAATTTGTTGAAAATCTTAATAAAATATAAATTATAAAAAAAAATATATCACTTATAACTTCTATATTATATTTGCATACACTGCAAAAAAAAAAAAAAAGACACTTTCAATAATACGTTTAATAGACTTAATAAACGACCTTTCTCATAGTAATCAAGGTGGTTTACTGGAACCCATATGGTATTACGCCAGGAATAAACTAAACTATAATCCCAATATAATAAGCCTTCCATATCATAACTGTCAGCACTCAACCTATGAAAAAGCCATACTGCAAATATTAAATCAGGCCCTAAACACAATACACCTCCTATTAAGAAAACAGATTAAAGCCAGGTTGTTGTAAATCCCTACACAAAAACTACATAGTAGCAGAATACCTAACCTCAGTCACACATGCAGATCACAGATAGACTCTCACCAAATACATAATAAAGAGACCATAAAATATAAATTGAAACGTGCAGAAAAAACTGAACTGGAAATCACAAGAAGCCAAACTCTGTAACTACGCAATGCAAACACAATCAAGAAATATAAAACATTAAACACACCAATAAAAAGAATATCAAATCCACTGATAAATAGAACAGCAAATTAAAAACACACATAAAAATGTGCTATTTCAAAACTAACAATTAAAACTAACAAGGATAAAAAGAAAAAATCTCCCCCTCTCCATACCTGGGAACTTTAGATTCCAGTGCTCCTGGGATTGTCATAGATTGGAGGAGGGCTCCCAAACTAACCTCTCTCACACACATAAATACAGGTACTCTCATATACATGTGTGCAGGCACTCTCTCTCTCAGCACACACAAACAAACACACCCCCCTCACCTACTCACCCTCTCATACACATACCCTCTCATATATACGAGCACCCCCCCCCCCCCCACCTCTCATGCACACACATACACCCACTCATCCGGACACACACCCATCCACACCCTCCCTTTCATATACAAACCCACTCATACATGCCCGCACCCCACACATACACATACCCTCTCATACACAGGCAATCACTCTCACAGGGCCAGTCTCTTTTACACACAAATTTTCAACCTTTTCTCTGGCTGCACAGCAGGGCCTCTTCTGCTGCCAGCTGCAGGGAAAACGCTGGCGGCACCGTAGGCCCTTTGCTGGTGCTGGCTATGGAGGAAATGCTGGTGGCACCTCAGAGGCTCTTCTTCAGCCGCTGGATTGTCCTTTTACTGGCAGGGAGTGGGAACCCTGCCAGCAGGTCACAGTTCCGCACCACCCCGGGACCTTTCTTTTGCTGGTGGAGAGTGCAAACCCCGCCAGCATATCACTTCTCCACGCCGCCCGCACTGCAGGTTCTCATGCCAGCAGAGTTGTTGGTCTGAATGGTGAGGTGGCTGTGGCAGGAAGGTTTCAGAGGGCAATTTTGCAGCCTCATAATCTTGCTGCCTGAGGTGGTCCACTCACCCTGCCTCATTATAGAACTGCCCCTGAATACGGTACTCAGCTAGTACTGGTTACAGAAGTTAAACAATATTATTAATCCTCTTAGATTCAATTTCTTAGTCTGACAACTATTAGGCCCAAAAAGAAAAAAAAAATGAATGGAATAAATCTGCCATTGGGATTACACTAATGCTTTTATGATAAAGTTACTATACTTCACAGGAAACATTTTACAACCACCTTGCCTTCCAGTGTGTCTTGTCAGAACTCTCTCAGTTTCACAGAAGCAGAGTAGCTAAATGAATGAAAATATACTTGCATGACCGCTTTCTATTGTGTTATATTCCTTCTATTTTCTGTCCTAAAATATTTGTAGACATTGAGAGAATAAAGTAGTCTCAGTTTTCCCAGAATTGTCCAGACAATTCAAGTTCATTACTCACATGAGAGGGAGGGTAACAACATCTCCTGAAAGACTTAACCCCTCCATGCTGTTTTAGCATCAGATGGTTACACCTGTGCTCAGGCTCTGGGTAAGATGAAGTGGTAGAACAGCCCTAGCCCAGCAGACATGACAAACTAGATTCACTAGGGCACAACAACCCTATGTGGGGCCGGTCCAGATTTATTTATTATTTTTAAAAGCCCCAAATCTACTCTTCAGCTATTCAAATAGCATAAACTTATTGCAGTTCCTGATGAGGATCAGATTTATATACAAATACACAAGGGCTTTCTGCTTGGGAGATTTATATATGGAAATCATCTAGACATGGTTATTTAGCGAGCAGCTGTCATGAACCTTAAGCATTGTCAGCAATTATATTTAGAAAAAAATGGTATTTTGCTTTAAGCATGTTGTAAAACAGGACATTTGCTTTCAGCTCACACTGTAAATTCCTGCAATGTAATGATATTCAATAAAACCAGTTGTAAATAGTTCAGTGGCCTTTGCAACAAAATTTTGGATGGTATATTGGGCCCACACTGACCAATGAAAACTGATTTATATTTGTCAACTTACCTATAGGATCCACCCATATTCCCAAGCTGTCCGGTGGTATATCTAGTTTCACTGCATCTAGCACTGGGTCTGTAACTGGGATATCTTGGTGCACAACTCTTGCCAGCACCTCAGCTGCCACCTCTTTACCATTGAGGACCTGAGTCAGGAGATCTGCAGTTTCCTCCTCTGTGGGACACACTGTAACTGTAATCACATCTCCTGAAAAAAAAAAAGAGAGAGAGACACATGCAGTTTCACACACAAGGGAACAATCCCGTCAGGAACCAGGCTGCATCAAACATTATTCTGTAGACAGGATGGTGCTAGAATGGTTAGCCGTCAAGGAATCTACCATTCTCATCCATCCACTTCATCACAAGGACAACAGGCAGCAACAATAGTTGAAGGTTTGATAATGGGCACTACTGCATATGTTTCAATATGTACACTACATGTCCAATGTGTCTCCCAGAGGGCAAAGATGCTCCATATAATCAGACCCTTGTTGAGATTTAAAGCAAACTGAAGATGTTGCAAGGAGAAAGGTAAAGGAATTCACTAAACCTTTGTGGCTTAGCCTAACAGTTGCTCCCTGCTCCATTAGTTCTCACAGCGCAAAATCAGAACTGGCCACCCAGTGAGGCTATAATGCCACAAGTCTGGGTGCAGCTATCTGATCTCTCTCCATTTTCCAAAAAAATGACGGTCCTTTGGCTGACAGGCCAAGACCAAGAGATTTTCCTTCAAAACACAAAATTCAGAAGATTGTGCACACAGGAACTAAAGCAAAAGCATAAAAATTAGAAAATGTGTGTGACTGCAAGGAAAATCCTGAAAATAAAATGAAACAAAACAAAAACATAAAGATGCAGATGATACTTACCCATCTCATTAGTAAATTGATTTGCTTCCTCTCCAAAAATATTGCATACTAAACCTGGAAACTAAAAGCAAAAAAGAATTTCAGGTTTAGTGTTCAGGCACACTCTGCTTCCAGGAAAGCGGAAGAGGGGATTTGTAGTAAGCACAGAAATTCAGACTCTCACGAATCAGATCAGAAAGAAAGCAGACCATGGCATTCCTTCCATGAGTAGTAGTGCTTTTTGGACATGGGGGGAACTGGTGCATGTAGACTGGCACAGTGAGATTACCTGAATGCACATTACCACGTAAAGTCTAATGAAATGAGAGCAATTCAGCTTATTTAAACTTTGTGCTTTTCAGGGTGATTTACACAGAAGCTACCACAGCCATTTCTAGATGTGCCACTTCCTTAGGTGCTAGAAACATTTGTTGGTAGAGCTGTCCACTCTGTACCACAACCCTGCTTTGTAATACTGTGGTACAATATTTCACACTCTTAATAAACCACCTTTAATCATTGTCATAGGTAGCATGCAATGTCATTCCAACTATTCTGACTGCCATCTCCTCTAAAATGTTGGCTGGGTATTGCAAGCATTAATAAAAAACTTGCAATGCAAGACAGGAAATACATGTCAGCCCACAAACGGGCCAATACAGTACAATGTGCTCCGGTGGAGCACACTGTTAGCCCGGGTTTGGATGCGTGTTTGACACGCTAGCTTTACCCCTTATACAGTAAGGGGTAACAGCGCGTCGAAAACGTGCTTCCAACCCCCCCCCCCCCCCCCCCGAAACTAGTAGCGCCCGCAACATGCAAATGCATGTTGATGGCCCTATTAGTTATTCTCGCGCGATACAGAAAGCAAAATGTGCAGCCAAGCCGCACATTTTAATTTCTGCCGGCACCGGGGAAGTGTACAAAAAAGCAGAAAAACTGCTTTTCTGTACACTCTCCGACTTAATATCAAAGCGATATTAAGTCAGAGGCCCCAAAATTAAAAAAAGAATTTTAAATCGGCCGGCGGCCCGTGGGTTGGAAGACGGACGCTCAATTATGCCGGTGTCCGTTTTCCGAACCCATGGCTGTCAGCGGGCTCGAGAACCAACGCCGGAAAAATTGAGCGTCGGCGGTCAAACCCGCTGACAGCCGCCGCTCCTGTCAAAAAGAGGCGGGCCCTAATTTGTATCTTCCTCCACCCTGAATCGCCCGCTCTCCCGTGACTTTTACTGAATCGGCCTGAATGTTTGAAAATACTCCTGATGCATGACAGCTCAGACCTGGGGGCTGGTACCGGCAGGATGGCTTGCCCTACATCTCTCTTCGGCAGTTGGCAGATAGTCTCCACCAGCCACCTGGTGTCTCTCCATACATCTGTGATTTGTGAAGGCATAACCTTCAAGATTTATTACACCACCCATGACCTTTTTCAGATTCTTAAGAGCATGACATGGGTGGTGGGAGAAGGAAAGGAAAAATGAATAAGTGGGGTGAATAAAGCAGTAGCAACATTGCTATTAATGACAGCCTTTGAAGTATGCCCAATACATCATGTATGGGTCCTGGCAAAAGTAGCTAGCCTGTCACTGTCATCTAGGATATTATATTTTTGTATAATTCATAATTTCTTAGATGGACTCTTGCACTCCTTTGGAGTAATATGCAGACAGGTTATCATAACCACTATTTCCTCCTTACAAAAAATACACAAACTTTGAATTTTGGGGTACCACTACCTAAGGATGAAGATAAAGTATAGCCAACAGGATAAGATCAAGCCTTTCCCCAACCTCCTTTTAGAATTATAAAGGGATTTCTTTCCAATATGCAAAATGTCAATTGACAGCAACTGAATTAAACGATTTTCCCTTTCAGAATGTATTTTAAAAAAGGCTTGGTTTAAGGCTCTTCTTGCTTAACCACTCCTATCGGTAAAATGGGTACTGCTGTGCTGCCCTCCTAAGGGCCTCAGGAAGACACAGACACAAAAGCATAAATTTAGCAAGTGCAGTGTAAAACCCCCACAGAAGAAAAGTTCCCTCCGAGGCCGCTCCGCGCGCGCATGTTATAAAATCGGGTGTACATTTGTGCACGCCGGGTAGTGCGCACAAATGTACCCCGCGCGCGCTTCTCTTAAAATCTCCCCCTGAGTGAACTGTTTCAAGTATTGTGGGGTCAACAGTTTACCTACAGATCATGTTTTCTGCAGGGGGTAATCTATTATACTGGATTTGGATAATTCTTACATGAGCTTTCGAGACTATGGGTCCCTTTTTAAAATGGTAGTGTACAGCAACTTATTATCACCACATTTGTTTAATTGTACCAACCTCTTAATACAAGTAATGTACTTCAAGTCACCCCACTTTCAGTAGCTTAAGGTCTTCTGTGGTAAGCAAACTAATGGAATCACTGCTAAAACAGAGGACTGTGCAATTTTTGGGATCCAATGGATTGCAAGATCCGAGGCAGCATGGTTTTACCAGAGGTAAATCTTGTCAGACGAATCTGATCAATTTCTTTTATTGGGTGACCAGAGAGTTGGATCAAGGAAGAGCGCTAGATGAAGTGTACTTGGATTTCAGCAAGGCCTTTGACACGATTCTGCACAGAATGTTGCAGTTGGGTGCTGCAGTCAGGATAGTGGTCCCTTGGGCCGGTCTACCCAGGGTGACAGGGTAGGCCGGGAGGCGGAGCCACAGGCTGGCGGTGTTCACCCGGGAACCAGGAGCCCCCCAGGAGGAGCCCGTAGGGTCCTGGAACCTTGGGACTTGGGAGAACGCTCAGAGTCAATAGCAGATAAAGCCTGGGCAGGGAGTGTAGTAAGAAAAGTCCAAAGAGAGAAAGATAGTTTGTAGGCCAGCAATGCAGGTCGAGGGCCAGCTGATGACAGGACAGCGGGCGGCAGCGATACCTGTAGCAAGCCGGACCGTGAGGCAGGGGTTGTAGATTACTGGACCGGAAACCGGCTGAAGGCTGAGATAGAATCAATGGCAGGCTGTGAACTGGAGCATGCTGTAGACTGGAACGGAGTCTGTAGCTGGCTGTGAACTGGAGCAGGCTGTAGACTGGAACGGAGTCTGTAGCTGGCTGTGAACTGGAGCAGGCTGTAGACTGGAACGGAGTCTGTAGCAGGCTGTGAACTGGAACAGGCTGTAGACTGGAATGGAGTCTGTAGCTGGCTGTGCAGTGAAGCAGGCTGTAGCGGAGTCGGGAACGGACCAAGGTCAGAGGCAGGCGGCAGGCTGAAGCGAAGTCAGGAGCGGACCGAGGTCGGAGGCAGGCGGCAGGCTGAAGCGAAGTCAGGAACGGACCAAGGTCGGAGGCAGGCGGCAGGCTGAAGCGAAGTCAGGAACGGACCAAGGTCGGAGGCAGGCGGCAGGCTGAAGCGAAGTCAAAGGCAATCCAAAGGTCAAGTCAGGAGCGAGGAACAGACGAAGCGCAACTCAGAGCTACTAGGCAGTAGTGAACCTCGTTGCAAGGCAAAGAGAAGGCGTCCGGACGCCGGTTATATCAGGCTTAGGGCGTGGCGTCATTAGCACAGGCGGGGCCAGACTTCCGGGAGCTGTGCGCACATAGTGTGCATCCTCACGCGCGCGCGAGGCAGCGGGGAGACGGGCAAGCAATGGCGGACGCCATGAGGAACCGGCAGAGCCGCAGGAGTCCCGGGCATGCGGAACGGCGTTTCCAGCAGCAGAGGTGAGCACTGTTCAGAGCAAAAGAAGGGGAAGCGGTGGAGACCGCAACAGTACCCCCCCCTTTACGGCCCCTCTTGAGAGGACCTGGTTTTCCTGGATGGTCCTGATGGAACTGTTGCAAAAGGCTTTGTCAAGGATATTGCGGCTGGGTTCCCAGGTGTTATCCTCGTCACCGCAGCCCTCCCACGCCAGTAGGTATTCCCATCTACGGTTGTGGAAGCGGACAACGAGAACCTCTGCACTTGATACGTGGGGTCATCGTCGATGGCAGTAGCCGTAGGATCCGGAGGCGTGCGATGATACCGAGAGAGGACCACAGGCTTAAGCAGAGACACATGAAAGACATTGTGGATTCGGAGAGAAGAAGGTATCTCAGCCGATATGACACCAGACCCACTCGCTCAGCAACCCGAAATGGCCCACAGAACTTGGGTGCGAATCTCCGGATGGGAGCCGGAGGTGGATGTTCTTGGTGCTGAGCCAGACTCGATCCCCGGGCTGGTAGGTGGGAGCTGGTCGTCGGTGGCGGTCGGCCGCTTGCTTGTCGGACACGGCCGAGCGGTGTAGCTGCCTCTGAGTCGTGTGCCACAATGTCTGTAGTTGCCGAGCCGTTATCTGAACGGCCGGTGAGGCGCTGGGGGCCTCCAGCGGCAGTGGAGGTCTCAGCGGTTTCCCGTAAACCAGGTGGAATGGGGATTTGCGGTAGCAGCGTGAACTTGATTGTTGTACGCGAACTGGCCCACAGCAAGTTCAGACCAATTGTCCTGTCTCTCGTTGATGAAGGCCCGGACATAAGCCTTCAGTGTCCGATTCATTCTCTCGGTCTGTCCATTGCTCTGCGGGTGGAAGGCTGTGGAGAAACTGAGCTTTACCTTAAAGCATCTGCAGAGGGCTCTCCAATAGCGGGCAACGAACTGAGGACCCCTGTCTGAGACTATGTCTTGAGGAAGACCATGTAGCCTGAAGACATGCTGGGCAAAGAGACGGGCCAGTTCGGGCGCTGAAGGAAGTTTCGGTAGAGGGACTAGGTGCACCATCTTTGAGAAGCGGTCAACGGTGACCCAGATGACCGTATGCCCACAAGACGGGGGTAAGTCCACACGAAGTCCGTAGCTATGTGGGTCCATGGTTCGGTGGGGACCGGTAATAGCTGTAGAAGGCCACAAGGAGACCCAGGACTGGGCTTCTGGCATGCGCAGGTGGGGCACGAACTTACATAGGAGAAGACATCCCGCCGGATGTTGGGCCACCAATAGAAACGATTGACAAGCTCTAAGGTCCTTTCGCGTCCAGCGTGTCCTCCGATGAGGGAGTCATGAGCCCAGCGTAAAGCAGTTAGCCGATCCCGGCGAGGGCATAGTCCTATCCTGGAAGAGGACTGTCAACGCAGACAGGCGGACTTTAGTCGGGTCCAGGATAAATTGAGGAGGTTCTTGATCCTCCTCGGCGCAAGTAGTGCGAGAAAGAGCATCCGCTCGGAGGTTCTTGGCCGCTGGGGGTATTGTAGAACGAAGTCGAAACGACTGAAAAACAAAGCCCAGCGGGCTTGACGGGGGTTCAGTCGTTGAGCCTGTGACAGGAACTCCAGGTTCTTGAGATCCGTGTATACGGTAGTGGTATGCCGGGATCCCTCGAGCCACTGCCTCCACTCTTCAAAGGCGAGTTTTATCGCCAGGAGCTCTTGTCCCCGATGGAGTAATTGCTCTCGGCTGGAGAAAGAGAAACTTCCTGGAGAAGTAAGAGCAGGGAAGGAGTTGGCCAGAGTCGGAGTGTTGGCTGAGAATCGCCCCCCGCGATACTGAGGCGTCGACCTCCACGATGAATGGTCTGGAGGGATCCGGATGCGGAGGCAGACATCAGAGAGAAATGCCTCTTTGAGGTCGGAGAAGGCTGCCACCGCAGCGTCAGGCCAGTTCTTGGCGTCAGCTCCCTTGCGGGTCAGGGCCGTGAGTGGGGCCACTCGGTGCGAGTAACGCGGGATAAAGTGTCTATAAAAATTAGCGAAGCCCAGAAACCGCTGGAGGGCCTTGAGTCCCGTGGGCTGGGGCCACTTGGTAATGGCCGCTACTTTCTCTGGGTCCATGCGGAAGCCGGTAGAGGAGATGATGTAGCCCAAGAAGGGCAGAGACTCAGCCTCGAATATACACTTCTCCAGCTTGGCATACAAGTGGTTGTCTCGGAGGACCTGAAGAACCTGCGTGACGTGATGGCGATGGGAGTCCACATCTTTAGAAAAGATGAGCACGTCGTCAGGTAGACTATGACATGTGAATGGAGCATCTCCCGGAGAACCTCATTCATGAGGTGTTGAAAGACGGCGGGGGCATTGCAGAGCCCAAAGGGCATCACCAGGTACTCGTAATGCCCGTCCCTGGTGTTGAACGCCGTCTTCCATTCGTCCCCTGGGCGTATGCGGACGAGGTTATAGGCCCCTCTGAGATCCAGCTTCGTGAAGATACGGCACCTTGGAGGCGATCCAGAAGCTCAGGGATGAGCGGGAGAGGATACCGATCCCGCTTGGTGATGGCGTTTAGGCCGCGGTAATCGATACACGGCCGGAGGGAGCCATCCTTCTTGGCCAAAAGAAGAATCCGGCGCCAGCCGGTGAGCGAGACGGGCGGATGAACCCCTTGGCTAGGTTCTCGTGATATACTGGGACATCGCCTTTGTTTCTGGTAGTGACAAAGGATACACTCGGCCACGAGGAGGCGTGGTGCCCGGCAGAAGATCGATGGGACAATCGAACGGCCGGTGCTGGGGAAGGATCTCCGCCATCTCCTTGGAGAAGACGTCTTGAAGAAAGCCTTGGTACGGTTCAGGGAGGAGTTGCGAGGAGGCAGAGGTGCAGAGGCCTAGGCGGACGTGGGAGGTGTAGCAACAGCGTTCAAAACAGGCAGGACCCCCAGCGGACCAGCTGGAAGTCATCCCATTGGATCACGGGAGAATGCTGACGTAACCAAGGAAGTCCCAACACTAGCGGGTGCACCGCTCATTCTAGGACGAGCAGGGAGATCTCCTCTGAGTGGAACAGGCCTGTTTGCAGAGTCCTACTGGGGCCGTGAGCAAGTGATAACCCCCGGGAGCAAGGTCCCTCGGATCGAGGAGAGCCACAGAGGAGGATCATTCTGTAGTGTAGGCAGGGCAAGCTGAGTCACCAGATCGCCACAATAAGTTCCCCCTCAGCTCCAGAATCAATGAAGGCAGAATCTGGATCTCCCCACCAGGGTATTTCAGGGTTACTGGTAGCGTGCAGAGAGGAGCTGATCCAGTAGCGCC